>NW_016159676.1:68630-68954 GCF_001687245.7 Rhagoletis zephyria
CTCTATGATAGATCACAAAGGGTATTGTTTAAAAATACTATCTCTGACTTCATTGATGTTACTTCAGGAGTCCCTCAAGGTAACCTCTTAGGCCCGGTTCTGTTCTTGCTTTTTATAAACGATATTTCTACAGATACACAATTTTCCAAAATTTTAATGTATGCAGATGATGTAAAGCTTTATAAATCCTACGTTTAAATTAAAGAAAGGTCTTTGCTACAATCAGACTTAAACAGCATGGCTTACTGGTGTCCAGTAAATCGTATGCCTCTAAATCTTAAGAAATGTAAAGTAATGAGCTTCTCGCGAAGAGCTGTTCATCCC
>NW_016159676.1:69082-79691 GCF_001687245.7 Rhagoletis zephyria
ATCAAATTTACTCAGACAAGATAGAATCAATTCAAAAACAATTCCTACTTTTTGCTTTAAGAAATTTCCGTTGGGATTCTCAATATAACCTTCCACCTTATACGAGTCAATTAAAACTTATTAATTTTCCTACACTTTCTTGCCGCAGGCAAATGCTTGGTACAATTTTTATAGTTAAATTACTAACAGGCTCAATTTCAAGTCCGCTTCTTCTGGGCGAATTTAGCTTTAATGTTCCCTCCCAGGTATCAAGACACTTTTGTCCCCTATTTCTGAAAGCTTATAAAACTAATTTTGAATTGCACGACCCACTCCGTTGCTTATGCCAGGATTTTAACTCTCATTCCAGCACGTTTGATATATCAGATCCGCTTTTCAGCATTAAGAAAGCGATACTCTCCTCTCTCAATAAGTGAATTATTGACATAAATACATAAAATCAGCTGATGAATTTAGTTCTGTAGCTGAACAGTTTTAGATCTCGACACTTAACAAACTCCTGCCTATCGTGACTCGGCACAAAAATTTAAAATATTGGTTCCGTACGTCNTGAAATCGATACTGTCCTCTCTCAATAAATGAATCATTAACATAAAGACATAAAATCGGCTGATGAATTTAGTTCTGTAGCTGAACAGTTTTAGATCTCGACACTTAACAAACTCCTGCCTATCGTGACTCGGCACAAAAATTTAAAATATTGGTTCCGTACGTCATGCGGACTGCGCCCCTCGTGCGGATGGGCGGGAATGGAGGGTAAAAACCNCAATAGCATCGATAATCGATAATCGCTTAATATTCGTCTATCTACTGCCAGTCGACATTCGCAATAGGGGTGATAGTAAAAAACAAATTGACCCGCCCTGACACACATATGTATATCACCTATTTTTATAAATTCTCCATGCCTTGGGTATATTTAAATCAAATATGTTATAAAACTAAAAATTCCAAATCCCCTTAGTAAGATCCTAGATCCGACACTGATGAATACATTCAATTGTATCATTATATTATTTACTTGTATTTTATTGCATAAAAAAAAAAGTTACTAAATGCAACATAAAAATAAGCAGATTCTTCATTACTTCACTGGATGATTGAGACTCCTCAAAGTAAGGTGTAAATGCGTTGAAGACGTACGACTTCACACATTGCATTTGCTTAGGAATTCTCGGAGCATCTTTTCCGTCACGCTCATATTTTTTTCTAAAATTTCATCTTACTTTTTGCTTTGTATATCTATAACTTTTTCATCCTGTTCCTTCAGGGTGTCAAGTAATTCTTTAGTATCCATTTTAGCATTTTTAACTCTTTCTGCCTCCAACACTGGACAATATCGGTGTCCCGATTCTGATCCAGCAATTCCAAGTGCTCTGCCGTCTATCTCCGACTCAAGACTTTTAAACTAGCCGCGACTTTGAACGCCTTTTTCACGATATCTTTATTTTTCAACTCATTTGCAATGTCTTGCAAAATATTCTGGCTGCGTTTAGTTTTACTATCCATTAGAAGCATTATTATTTTCACTCCAAGTATCCCGCTTTTTACAACGCTTTTATCAACTTGCAATGTTGTTGCTCCAGAAACTTTCAATGTTGTGGATCCAGAAACTTTCAATGTTGTGTGTCCGACACCATAAAACCTTTGCTTTGCAAAGTTCCTATAAAAAAGTCTAGTGCATAGGGCGACATCTGTAGTGCATAGGGCGAGGTAGATGGCATCTAGGTGTCGCCCTATGTACTACGTACGCTACAGCGGAAATAGACGACACGCCATTTCTTTAAAAGTTCCTATAAAAAGTCTAGTGCATAGGGCGACATCTGTAGTGCATAGGGCGAGGTAGATGGCATCTAGGTGTCGCCCTATGTACTACGTACGCTACAGCGGAAATAGACGACACGCCATTTCTTTAAAAGTTCCTATAAAAAGTCTAGTGCATAGGGCGACATCTGTAGTGCATAGGGCGAGGTAGATGTCATCTACGCACTACGTACCGGATCACTGTACTCCTACCACATTGTGGTGGATCTGCCACTTTTTTGAGCATCTACCACTCAAGGTCTGAAATCTACCACATATCCGGGTTTTTGAGTAATTTTATTTTTGCTTAACAAAATTTTCTTAATTTTAAGAGCAAAAATTGTCCAACACTAAACACTATATGGTAACAAAAATGATATAATACAAGTAAACAACAAATCCGAATGGGAGGATAAAATAAACTGTAAAATAGGAAATTTTCTCAGTAATCAGTATTAGCAAATTTAAGTGCAGGTAAGGTTTCTGAGGCGTTGTTTACTTTTACTAGAAAATTGTAAAAATCGGCAAATCCCAATTAGCTGTTTCTAGAACGTGCCATATTTGTTCGCTACTTCGTGATGTCATAAAAAGAAAAGCTGGCAGCATTCCGCAAGGTTGCAGAAATCTCTTAAAATATGTTCGAAAAATATCTTAATATGGAAGGAACTGCTTTACACTGTCAAGGAAAAAACTTGCCAAAACTCAACGCAATTTTTAGCAACTTTAATCTTGCACTTTATTATACTAAAATAAAATTTTTTTTGGTCTAATTAAAAAGAAAAACAGCTTCTCATAAAAATACAATCGCCGTCCGGAGTCAGCGTAAAACTGTAGGTCCCTCCACTTTGTGTGAAAAACATCAAGGCGCACGCCACAAATCAGAGGAGAAGCTCGGCCAAACACGAACATATGTGTAAGCGCCAATCTATTATTATTATTATTATAATTAAAAAGTTTGCCATTTGGGTGAAGCCTTGCAGAATTTTTTTAATTTTTGTACAAAGTTTGATCCAGAACCAGAGATCTACCACATTTTTTTTTTATCTACCACATTTTCTTCCAGATTCTACCACACAGAATTTTTTTAAAGTCCGATCACTGACTATGTACGCTACAGCGGAAATGGACGACACGTCATTTCTTTAAATGAAATTAATTGGTGCTCATATGTATGTACATACATATGTAAATGCATGTGTGTGCACCTATCTATTAATATCGTTAAATTATTTTAATATCTATTGCAAAATTTTATACAGACAAGACCAAAAAGTAGAAAATAAATAATATAAAAAACTTTTTAATACACAACGCTTTTATAAATGGACTAAAAAGTAGAAAACAATATTTCTCAGTCCCATAGAATTTGTTTTGAAATTTTAGCAAAAGTCGTTAAACAATTATGAGATTGAAAATGAAAAGCGTGGGGCGCATGCAATACAAAGCATTGTATTTAATTGACAATAGGCAAACTACATAACATAGACCTAAAATTTCTACAGAGAAAGTACAAAAATGAGATCGATTTTAAGCGGACGTTATTCATATATCCACATACATATGAATATACATATATTACCCTTCATATTAAGTCAGGTGTCTATTACATGCGCCCCACGCTTTTCATTTCCAATCTCATAAACTGTTTATAACGACTTTTGCTAAAATTTCAAAATCAAAAGTTATCAAAACAAATTCTGTGGGACTGACAAATATTCTTTTCTACTTTTTAGTCCATTTATAAAAGCGTTGTATATTAAAAAGTTTTTTTTTATATTATTGATATCAATAATCTACAAACGATTATGCATTATTTAGTCGGTCATTTAACATAATATCGCTAAAATTAAAAACATACGAGGCTAACTTCCGTAGAAAAATTGTTATATTTTTACTTTTTAATTTAAAAATAGGAAGATATATCAAACGTTAATTTTCTCTTTCATAGACCTAAAAACGAGCTACAAACGATTACGATATTCTTAATAATATATTTCATTTAAAGAGTAGATACCCTCGCTCCTTTTATGGTACTGGCTTTTCACCAGAAATTCGAAGCACATTTAAATTCTGTAGGAAAAATTAGAACAAAACTCCTTGAAAAAATAGTGACATTATTTTTTCACTAATATGGAAGGCTGAATATTTGTAGGTCATGCAAACTTCACTGCTAAAATCAGCATTTTGTAATACCTTGACTTCGGAAATTAAATCCTAACAAGAATAAAAACTCTACAAAGCTCTCCACGGTGGGCAGGATGCGAAGATAGGTTGCATAAAAATGTCGACAAAATCTGAAAGCAGGGTTGTATTTGTTGATATCTTAAGGTTAAGATTCCGCTTAAATTGAAATCCTAGCTGCTCCTGTTTTAAAGATATCCATTTTATCCATATTTTATATACTTCTGATAGGATATATTTGCAAAAGAGGAAGGCGTACTTCTCGATAATTAGATCATATTTATACGAAAAGAAATCTCATACAAATCTGTTCTTCTTTTTTAACTCACTAAAACGGATCAAATCAATGAGAAACATTTTCATTTTTTCCTACCGAAAGAATAACTGATCGAGATTTATTGGGTGCTACCGGTATACAACTTAGATAAAACACCACAATTACCTTTTTCTGTAGCGTGAACTTTCTCATTACAAACACTTTCAATATCGCAATATATGTATGTATGTATACAATATTGTATGCTATATAATACGGTAGTAATTTTTTATTAAAGGTTTGTTGCTATAAGCAAGTAGCGCAGGCAAGTCGCACTGCGCTTGTGCAAGAAATAAAAATGCCCTAACTTAGGCCAACGGTACTCCTCATAATAAGTAAATAAATTCAAAGCTTGTATGAGATTTATTTTGGTATTTATGTACTCTTCTGTCAGGAAATAATGACTATTGTACATCCAGAACACAAATGCGATCATAAAGAAAATCGCATGAAAGTATGCGCTTTGTGTGTAGGGCTGCCAGACGTCCCGGTTTTCCCGGACATGTCACGGTTTTAGACTATTTGTCCCGGTGTCCCGGTCCAACCTTAAAATGTCCCGGGTTTCATTTAAGTGTCCCGGTTTTCGATTTGATTGCACAAATTTTGCTTAAAAATGACTACGCTGAGAGAAAAAACGCGTTGTAATATTAAGAAAAATTTTATGAATTTACTGGGGAGATAACGCATAGTAAACATGAATATTTTTTATTTGATTATCGTTTTGAAATGTTCGTACTTAAAAACAATACTTTCATACCACGCACACGTGGTGTTGAATCAAACTGAACATTTGAATGCACATTTACATGTCTGGCTGTAGCTGAGTGCACGAAGATGCCGTACAAAATTATTGGCTCGGAGACACTTTCATCTGATCACAATTTCTAATCAGATCTTTTAGAAAAATGTTTAAAATGTAGCTTTTGGGCCAATTAGTAAAGTGCAAGTCTGAAGTTACCAGAAAATTTCGTTGATTTTTTGCAATTATTTATTTTTTGCTGACAGTGTCTTCCACATACAAAAAAATGTCGAACATGGTTTGTATGGAAGAAACTCTCAGTAAAAACAATACCAAATATATTGCCTCGTTCAAAGCCATGAGCAAAATCGTGAATACATGGTTTTCCGCAAAACAAGCGGATCTTAGTAATTTTGATAAAAATCTTAACGAACTCCGCACAGCTTTGAAAAGTACTGGAATTTCTCAAACTGTCAAAATCCATTTTATCCTTAAACATTTAAAGCAATCTATTTCATTCTTGAATAACGATGGTTAAGGATTATGGCCCGAGCAGGCCGGGAAGTCAGTTCATAGGGAATTCATGAAATTCTGGGATAGATTAAAAATAAATATGATTGATAAACCAACTTTTGTGAGTCGCCTGAAGAAAACCGTTATGACATTTTCATTCCAGCATATATAAAAACTTAACTAAATAATAAAATATTTAAATACTAAAATGTGTGACTATATTATATGGTAAGCCAACAAAAAAAATAAAAGGAAACAAAAAACAAATATAAAAAAATAAAGCAAGAAAAAAATATAAAAAAAATAAAACCAAAAAAAGAACAAAGAGGTGCAAAGTAAGTTGCCTCTACGTGGTGCGCCTTGGAAACGATTGAAACCGGCTATAACCTTACATAAACTTATATTTTCACATAATATATATACACACATTTACTCACACATACATTGTTGAATATTTAATGCACAAGGATGTTTTTCTCTTTCGCAAAAGTCGGTCCTATCATAACTATGTAAAATGTGTGATATCTTTAAAACAGGAGCAGCTAGGATTTCAATTCAAAGGGATTCTTAACCTAAAAATATCAACAAATACAACCCTGCTTTCAGTTTTTGTCGACATTTTTATGCAACCTATCTTTGCTTCCTGCCCACCGTGTCTCTAAACCAACAACAACCACCTCATGCAAAATTGCCTTCTTAAAGAACCGTTCTTATTGTATTTCACGCCTGTGTAAAGGCGAATTAAAGACTTCGTATTTTTGGAACTATTTCTGATTGGAAAAAGAACCTGCTATAACTATATTTTGTAAGCAACCAAGTCCGACTGGGGTTTTGTCAACTCGGCCTTAAGAAACTCATAGAAACTTTTATTGAAACCTTTCGTCAAATCATATGTAGTATGTATTTACCCGATAGTGTTCTTGCTGGGTAACATCCTGGAGATACCTGCAACCCGTATACGGTACCAATTTAATTGCGTATCCGATTCATCGGCAGTTAACGTCAGCGTCTTACTCTTTATCCTTTTCTCTCGCCCACTTACTCGCAATGTCTCCGCTAAGCATCTCACATTTAATGCGATTTTAACTTGATAAAAACATATGTACTTGTTCATAGGCCTACCAACTTGCGCGTGTACACTTGATTTATGTACATATGTATGTGTACTATATATGTACATATGCATACGTGCATATATGCACTTAGCCACTCACACAAAAGTAGTCTTCTAATTAAAATCCATGATATGTAAATTTTTGAACTACGGTTTTAATGTGTACCGTTTTTGTTTGGGCTCCTTCGGCTGCAGCTGCAGCTGCGACAGTTGCTGTTGCTACTCCTTTGCAGTTGTATGTATGCATATAATAACGAATGTACCCTGCAAAAATTTGAGGACCAGGTGGTCCATTGGGCCGTGGTTTTAAAGTATGTGCAAAAGGACCAGGTTGCATACCAGTAACTTGTTATGATGACCTGGACCACTTAAAACGTAAAAAACTGATAAATGTGTTGAACACCACCTCTTCGCGGCCGATCGGCCATACGATTCGGTTGCCGAGTGTGCCATAGTCCAAAAGGAGTAGGTGCCTAGGTGGTCCCATGTTATGCAGTGGTGGCCCAGAACTGGTCCCATGTTATGCAGCGTTGGACCAGAGGTGTTCAGGTCCAATGACATCGCAATGTTAATGTTACCATATTTAACCTAGTCCTACTTTTTGCAGGGTGCATACTAGGGATGCCAATCCCGGGATCCCGGTGTTTTTCAGGTCCCGGAAATCCCGGGATTTGTTTGTATTAATCCCGGGATCCCGAAAATTTTTAAATATCGGATTGAAAGTAAGAACATGTTTATTACAAAATTTTATTAAAATAAAAACTTTTCAATTTCCAAGAAACTTGTTATAATTCAGTTATATAATATGGCGTAGATTGATTTGAATTGAACACTGCATCACTTGGTAATATTTACAACTAAATCAACTCATTCAGTCGAACGGAGAAAGCTTTTTCACAAATTTTTACAAATGAGGCTAAAAAGGCATTTACTAGTGTATAAGTAAGCTGTGAGTTTAACCATATATGCACTTATATTTTTACAGTTAGTTAAAGTTTCTCCTTTCTAACGAATCCTAATAACATATATGAGCTGAAGTATGATTTTTGTAAAATGCCGCCTTTGAGTATAATTAAAAAGGAGCTTCTGACTATACTTATAAAATTACAGTCTGAGCCTGTTTCTGAAGAAGATTTAAATGAATGTACTCATAGCGTCAATAATGTAAACGAAAGTTTTAAAGAAAAGTTACATAATTTATTAAATCAATCTATTCAAACTTCCACAAATCGAAAAAATTATAATTTATCCGACGTGCTGGTAAAAGAACTAGAAATATTTTGTAATGGAGGAGATAGGGGTCATTATCTGCAAATGGCTTATGACTTCCTTTTGACAGTTCAACCGACAAGTGTTGAGGCAGAAAGATGCTTTTCATCAGCAGGTTTTGTATGTAATAAGTTTAGGTGCAGATTAGAAGACTCCACCTTGAATGCTTTGCTGTTCTTGCGTACTTATTTTAAAGGCAATAATAGTAATTAATCTTTTTTAATATGACTTTAGTCATATAATATTTCTTATGTTTGTCTATGAAGTAGAATTAAAATGTTTAGAGGTTTTGTTTTTGTATTTTTTTGTTTATATTTTTCAATAACTGAAAATGTTGAGGTTTTGTTTTTGTATCTTTTTTTTTGTTTAATGTTGTTTTATTAACGGTTACTTTCAAAAGTACTTGGTATTTATATTCTTATTTGTGATGTATGCGTTCCTAAATCACATGGTTTTTAAATACAAATTAAAAATTTATTACTTTAATATTTGTCTGTATTAATAAATATGTGATTTTAAAATCAGTTTATCGTAAATTTTAAATGGTTTTATTTCATGGCATGTTTAAATGCTTTCTGTTGTTGAATTTTTATTCAGTTATGTCTCAATGTAAATCCCGGGATAAATCCCGGGATCCCGGGATTACTTAAAAAATATCCCGAAATCCCGGGATCACAATTTTCCGTTAATATTGGCATCCCTAGTNTTTAAATGCTTTCTGTTGTTGAATTTTTATTCAGTTATGTCTCAATGTAAATCCCGGGATAAATCCCGGGATCCCGGGATTACTTAAAAAATATCCCGAAATCCCGGGATCACAATTTTCCGTTAATATTGGCATCCCTAGTGCATACATACATACGTCTCAATATGTTGTTATCTTTGTAGATATGTACATTCATAATTACACGTAGTTTCCCCTGCCTTACTTCCCCACATACATACAACGAATTGAGGTTTTGCTTGTCATTCAAAATTAAATAAAAGGTTAAGATATAAACCTTAATCCCACAAAGTTCAATCTCAGATCAGAAGAGAAAGTTTGAATAAAATTCGATGCTGAAGATTTCCACATATTAGTACTGTACTATTCCTTTTAATGTTTTTCTACCTCCTCCATGGTTGACGGCAAGAGATTGCCAACCAATTACTGTGTGCCTGAGGATTGTTAAATTAATATGAATATATGTATATGTAAATATTCTCGTAAATATACATATATACCGTCAATGTTTTTGCGAAACCGCCCATCCACCAGTTGCGAAACCGCCTAAATCGCCGTTGTGGCAAAAATGAGATTTGGTAAACCTGAAAAAATTAATTTTTTTCCGTATAATCAGTTCCACCAAATATGCCTACATTTAAATTTTTTTTAAATAAATTCGAGTGCTTACTGCAGTTGAGCACTTTAGTTCTTTTGCATGAACCGTTCAGTTGTAGTTGGTTCACCTTAGTGTACTAGTTCTGTAGTTCTTATAGTTCAATTGAAGAATACATTTACGTATCGGTACCTGAGTGGAAGATCTATCTCGGCAGCCAGTTCGAAAATGACCTGTCCCAATAATTTTTAGTTGAGACAGGGCGTTTTTAAACCAAATTCTTAGATAGGGCGTTCTTGAAAAGGTTTCTGAGAATGAGCATTTTTCAATCAAATTCTAAAATAGGGCGTTCTTCAACCAAATTTTGAAATAGGGCGTTCTTGAAAAGTTTTCTGAGATTTTCTGATCTTCAGCTCATATTATTATCATTCATATTACATATAAAAAAAAATTTTGTTAATTTGAATTTGCATACATAAAAAAACGTACATAAATATGTTTTCGCATAAATAAAATACAAGTAATCGAGTTCCTACATAAAACAAAATCTTTAACAAATTCATGGATTTATGTGCGATGTGTAAACACTTACATATTGCTGTGCAAAAACAATAAATTAGAAAGCTTGTTTGGTTTTAAAAGCGTTCTACGCCAGTTTTTCCTTCACCCGAAAAAATTATTCGCAAGGAACTGAAGCAGTAACAATGCTTAAGCGTTTTAAAACGTATCTGTAAAGATGGCTTTTTGCGTCAAATATTTGGAAAATTTAGTTCAATGAAAAAACCGAACTAGTGAACTATTTCATTGAGAAGAACTAGTTCTTTAGTTCATTTAGTTCAAGGATTACCCAAGCCTAGTGCTAACATACGTAAGTATAGATAAAAAAATTAGAAAAAACATTCCTCTACTGCTCTGTCTTTAAAGGAAAAAATGTATTCAATATTTCCTTGTTCGTAACATCCACATCACTGTGGATGTTAAGTAAAGCTAAACCATTTAATCTTTGTTCCCCAGTTTTACTTCGTAATTATGATTATGGCGACGGCGATTCGAACTCGTCCTCTTTCTTCTTCTTCTTCTTTTTTTGGCGCTGTAACCGCTGGAGCGTCGGTGTCCATTCGAACGACATGACCAAGCCAGCGGAGCCTCATCATGCCCGTGCTGGTATATGGCGCAGAAGCATGGACAATGACAACATCCGATGAGGCGGCTCTTGGAGTGTTTGAGAGAAAGATTTTGCGGAAGATTTACGGGCCTTTACGCGTTGGCGACGACGAGTACTGCAGACGATGGAACGATGAGCTGTATGAGCTTTACAACGATATGGACATAGTGCAGCGAATTAAAATTCAGCG
>NW_016159677.1:0-11950 GCF_001687245.7 Rhagoletis zephyria
AAAGAAAAGTGCAATGATAAAATAAGATAAACCAGTTGAATAGCCTTTAAAAAGTAGAAAATTTTAGTTGAGAAGTGCACGCAAAGGATTTCATAAAAATGTATTGTAATGTAATTTTTTTTACAAAAGTGCCATTTTGGCACTTTGTGCTAAATTGAAGTTTTAAGTGTCATTTAAAGTAAAATAGGGACAAATGGCACGGTTTGAGCATTGGCATCCCTGCTTCTAATAACTTACAAATATAGAAATGTGAAATATCGAGGGCTTGAATTCATTAATACCCTCTATCGGCAATTTGCACAAAAACTAATTTGTGATTTTAGAAACCATCTGGGACATATTAACCTGTCGTTATAGAAGGTAGCATTAATATGACTGATGACAGTTAAAGCTTAGGTGGATTTTTATATCAGAAACTCATATTTGTGAAAAGTGTGCAGATAGGGGGTTTTTATTGAATATAAGCCCTCGATGTTTAAAATATATAAAAAATTTTATTTCACCGTATACAAAAAATAACCTGCGTTACAGCACGGCGGGAGACGGGGAAGGGGGAGGGGGGCCCCTGTTCCAAATTAACAATGTTTCCGTAAAATCTCCTGCGAGCAATATCAATGCATTCCCAAATGGGTGAAAGTTTCCACGCAAATCTCGCACCAATCCATCAAATATCTCAAGCGATTTTTTATGTGCACTCATTCCAAACAATGAGTTTAAATTTTTGTAATATTTTTTCCTTACCGGATTTTCTGTAAATATAGCACGTGGTAGTTTCGATGATTTATATGTTCAATGGCAGATTAAGAGCTCAATTAGCAATGCTTCCACCTGGTAACAATATCGCAGCAATTCCAGACGAAGCGATAGCTAATGTCTATCGATAGCTATGTATTTTTTTAAACGAACCGTTGCTAGAATCAATCTGATAAGGAATGTTTTCCTAGTTTCTCCTGGCGCATCCAAGAAGAAGGTCCCCCAGCTCTGTAATTTATCATTTCCATCCTCTTTTTTGGCACTATAACCGCATAAGCGATTTTGGCCGAGTTCGACAAAGCACTCAAATTGTTTATCTCTGTGCCAACTGACTCCAATTGGAAATGCCACGTGAAGCCAAGTCCTTCTCCACCTGGTCTCTCCATTGCAGTGGGGTCTCCCGCTGTATTTTCATTCACTGCACTACGTCCATTTCGTAGTGAAGCTCATTTAACTCATCGTTCCATCGTATGCGGTTCCCCCGTCGCCAACGCGTAGAGGCCTGTAAATCTTCCGTATACGGTTGCCAGACGTACTGATTTTATCAGTACAGTACTGATTTTTCAACTTTCGTACTGATTTTATTCATTCCTTCAATTAGTAGGCTAATGTCCTGATTTTTTTAAATTTGTACTGATTTTTCAATTCTGAGCAATCAAATTTGTAATAGGGTTATTCCCACCGTGCTTGGTACACGGTAACTCGGTGATCGGTAATTTTTGCCCATGTATTTTGTTTGTGTAATATTATTTTACACAAACAAAATACTTCACGATTTGCTTAAGATTTTTACATATCGTTGCAACTTTCTTAAAATTTACTATTAAAAATAAGAAGAAAATAATTTAATTATAGTTGACTTGTTTTCGGTAATGTTTGATATGCGCAAGAAATTAATATAAAAGAGCAATCGCTTTATGGGCATATTGCGGGTCATTATCTACCAGAGGACACTTTTTGTCGAGTTGTTAGTTATCTCGAAAATCACTTTCAGTTTAAAAACAACAAATTTGAATAATTGAATGGCTTTGCCTACAACTTATAATTCGTTTTTCTCAGTTTACTGATTCAATTTAGATACTCTTTTTGGCGAATTCTTAGTCTTTCAAAGTTTTTGCGCAGTTGAAAAAATAATTTAAGCCATAAGGAAATACGGATGCAGTCCTTAAATAGAGGTCTCTTTCCCCAGTATGAATACTGATATAATTTTGTTTTTTTCAATACCACGTTCAAACGAAGCACCTGTGAGGAACTAACTTAAATATAAAGTTTGCTTCCTGGCGAAAAGAGAGAAACCGACTTCTAATTAAAATTTTAGAAAGTGAACTTCAAATTAAAAGTAATATTAAAATATGTATAATGTTTAGAGTTTTCTGACTATTTAAACACTGAAAGTGGAAATGATCTCATTATTGCTATTAAAAAATGTCATGTATTTATATAAAATAATTTATTGACTCCTGTAATATCATAATGGTATTTCGTACTACATGTTAATGTGTATACACATATTAAAATGAATAACATCTTTAATTTTTATGAACAACATTTTATTTATAAACGGGTAAGGCCTCCCCAAGTGGGCCCCGAATTTACCAAGATTAATATTTTTCAATGATATTCAGGCAGCGCCGAGTTTTTTAGTCGAAAAGTACACTGTGTTTGTTGCAAAATTCTAAATAGTTTGTTTTTAATCAACAATAGAAAATTTTTGTAGTGTTTTGGAAATTTTTATTTTTCTTTGAAAGTGTCCGAATGAAAAAATTTGTTTGGGTGCAGAGTTAAAAAAAACATTAAACTATACAATGAAATTATTTGCGGTATACCTTTTTTTTGTGATTTTCTTGGTAAATAATAGTATGATCTTGGTAAATTCGGGGCCCACTTGAGAAAGCCTTACCCATACCAAGATATTATTAAAAACAAGTACTCTGGCGTTTCAAAGTAAAATCTGCTACTTACATTCATAATTCTGCTTGGAATAAAAGTGTACTGAAAAGTACTGATTTTTATAGCATGAAAAACTCTAATATACTGATTTCGCGCCAAAAAAATCTGGCAACCCTACTTCCGTAAGATCTTTCGCTCGAATACTCCAAGAGCCGCCTCATTGGATGTTATTGTCAAAGCTTCTGCGCCATATACCAGCTCGGGCATGATGGGTGACTTATAGCGTGTGGTACTTTACTCCCGAATTGCCTACCCAGTACAAAGTAGCACTTGTTTGTAAGAGTGATTCTGCGTGGGATTTCCATGCTGACATTTTTACCGGTAATAATGCTGGTTCCCTCCAGCACTTTTCTCGAAATTATAACCGTCAACAGTGCCGCGGGTGACAAGTCGCGAATGCGCTGACTAACAACAATTTTAAGTTCTCATCAAGTATTTTTTAAACAGATGGTCAATTCTCGTTCTGCGTTATATACGTGTATTTATTAAAAACTGTCATAAACTTTACGCGCCAAATTAACTATCGTTGAGTTTCACCTCCAAACTTTGTTACTGCTTTGGGGCTGAACTCAATTCTACTGAAAAGAGCGCGGGAAATTCATTTCTCGTATTCAACCATAAACGACCATCAGCCACCTCCCATCTTCACAAACACTTATGGTAATATTCCGTATTCGCCTTGCATTTGTACATGCCCATACACAAATAATAATAAATCAAACATATTTGACGAAGGACTAATTTTTGTTGGATTATTTATTTTATCGGTTTATATTGAAAATATATTGGTGCAACCTACTACAACATACTCAGCTTCCCTCCTCAAAAATATTTTCAACAGTCATCTTTCTTAAACCTCCTTAATTTGATACCTATATTATAATAAGTCGTTTATTTTATCAATTAAACTGAGTTAAATTTTCAAACAGATGGAAACCCTCCCAAAAAAACAAATTCTCGGCTGTAAGCCTTCTTAAAAATGTAAAGTTTGTTACCCACATTGCAATATTTCATTTATTTTATCCATTTAACTGAGTTTAAATTTTCAAGTAGGTGGCAGCCTTCCTCAAAAATATTTCCTACAGTCATCTTTCTTAAACCTATTTAAATTGATACCTATATTGTAATATGACTGAGTAAAAATTTTCAAATAGGTAGCAACCCTCTTCAAGAATATTTCCGACAGTTATCTTTCTTTAACCTATTTAAGTTGATACCCATATAGCAATATTTCTTTTATTTTATCAATTTAACAGAGTTAAAATTTTCAAACAGTTTTCTTAGAGCTCGCGCTCGTCGGTTTTTTATAAAAACGCTGATGTTCTCAATTTTTTTATTTTCTTGGCATGTTAAAATGCAGCTAAAAATGAGGTTTTACATATAATTACTCTGGTATTATTGGGGAACTTCCCCTTATTTACACACCTGTCTTGGGCAGTTAGAATGGGCCTAGTGCCCGAAAATATGCTCTCGAAAAGAGACTAGTAAAATTAAAAGGTTGATACTGAACGATTTAAGCATTGTCATGGGTTAGAACTTGTTACCAGGGGGTTTTTAGGGTCGCTAATTAGGAATCTGAAGTCAGTTTTTGGAAATTAAAAATGGCGGATCCAAAATGGCGGTCCATTTTTTTTAAATGATTGGATTTGTTCGAAACCCGGCACTCGATAGTTTTTGGGGTCGCCGGTTACGAATCTGAAGTAAATTTTTTTAAATTCAAAATGGCGGATCCAAAATGGCGGTCCATTTTTTTTAAATGATTGGATTTGTTCGAAACCCGGCACTCGATAGTTTTTGGGGTCGCCGGTTACGAATCTGAAGTAAATTTTTTTAAATTCAAAATGGCGGATCCAGTATGGCGATCAAATTAAAAAAAAGTACTAAAATTTAAACGTTGATACTGAACGTTTTAAACATTGTCAAGGGTTAAAACACGTTTGCAGTGGGTTTCTGGGGTTGCTGATTACGAATCTGATGTCAAATTTTTAAATTTCCAAATTCAAAAATGTATATATGATATAAATGATCCTGGTGTTATACGGAATAATATAAAAAAAAATTATTTAAATCGGTTCAGCCGTTCTCGAGTTTTGATGACCGTGACATACGAACACAACATTTTTATATATATAGATAGATGGAAGGTGACACGCCCCCTTTTCCAATATCGCCCATTTTCTCCATAAGGACAGAGATATGGAACATGAAAATTTTAGTTAGTACGGGAGGTGCCACGCCCCCTTTTCCGAATTCGGGCAAACTTCACACAAACCATCTGCAAGGTAGCCCGAATATGCCGAATAAATTTATGAGGTCACACCAAAACGTGAACTTATTTTTACACATAAGATACAGGTGCCACGCCCCCTTTTCGAAATTTGGGCAAACTTCATATAAACTATCTGCATGATGACCAGAATATGCTTTATAAATTAGGTTGAATTCGTTGAAGCCGTTCTCAAGTTATAAGCTAGCACACTTATTTTTATATATAAGATAGAGGTGCCACGCCCGCTTTTCCGAATTCGAGCAAACTTCAAATAAACTATCTCTGCATGAAAGCCCGAATATGCCGCAAAAATTTAATTCGGTGAAGCCGTTCTCAAGTTATATGGTCACACCAAAAACGTTCACTTATTTTTATATTTTAGTAAGTATGGGTGGTGCCACCCCCCCTTTTCCGAATTCAGGCAAACTTCACACAAACTATCTGCATAACAGCCCGAATATGCGTCATAAAATTGGTTGAATTTGGTTAAGCCGTTCTCAAGTTATATCGAGCCATAACCGCGAAAAAGATGTAAGCGACACGATCATCGATTTTTACTTTTTGATAGATATCGATAGTTTACAATCATACGCATCAACTGTGAAATTTTTGTGGCTCTAACAAGTACTGTTATGAAGTTGCGGCGAAAAGAATTTTAATGTAAGCGCCAACTCATTTCTGTTTACATTTTGCTTGACCGCGATATGTCGCTTACGTCTTTATTTTCTGCTTGTGTGTGCCTTCGTTTGCATAAAATTTTCGCAATTTAGAAGTTTTTTTTAGTTATATGAGTTTATTGTACATATCTACATATAAGAGTATTGGTTGTATTATTATTATTTTTTTTTCAGCTCTCAGCTCAAGGTGCGCTTGTGCCGTACAGTAATACTGACACAGAATCATGCGAATATTACGAGGAGGAAACATTTGTGGGGAAAAGAGGCTATAAAAAGAAAAAGGCTTTGCCTAAGAGACTCTTAACAAAGAAGAACTGAACTGAAGTTCAAACAAACCCCTGTGCTAATAAAAAATGTGGAAACGAATGCATGCAAAATTTTAATGAAAGTGACAGGAAAGCAATAAATGAACACGTTTGGGGTATGGGTAATGTGACCAACCGTACTTCTTTCGGAAGTACAGTACTTCTTTTTTATCTCTTGTATTTCGTACTTCGAAATACAGGCAAATGTACTTCTTTGCAATATTTTGTACTTCATGTCCTGTAGTTCCCTGAACTTCTGGACGATCGTATCATAGTCTGGGCGCTAAATTCGGTCAAACAATGAAAGTCGCCGGGGACCGATAGCATCATACCTGCGAACTGCGTGGGGACCAGGTACATCCCCAAGGCTTGGAGTTAGGTCAGTGTTGCGTTCATCCCGTAGGCCGGAAAAGGCTCTCATGTTCCTCCTAGGGATTTTAGGCCAATCAGCCTGCCTTCATTTTTGCTTAAACCGCTAGAGAGGTGGGAAAACCTTTACATAAGAAACGCGATTCCTCGTGACTATCTTTCAAGAGCTCAACATGCTTATTGCTAAAGTGGACAGAGGAAGCCTTCACGCCGTATGGTCCTTCCTGGATATCGAGGGGGCCTTCGACAATGTCACTCCAGTGGCAATAGTCAAGTCTACTCATAATATGGGGGTTTAAAAAAACCCTAAAAGGTTTATCTACAGCTTACTTTGTGACAGAACTGTCGCGGCGTAGTGGGAGAGCGCTTTCACTCAGCGCAGGGACAATAGTGTCACTCCGAAAGGTGGGCGATCAACGGCGGTCTCGCGGTAAATCCCAGCAAAATGGAACTCGTCTTGTTTACCAGGACCCTTTCCCTCGGATGGGTTTTTCGTCTGCGGTTCTCAGACAGGGTCAAGTACTTAGGCTTGATCCTGAATAGGAAGCTGCCGTGGAAGCCTAACATTGAGGAAAGGGTAAAAAAGGCGTCGGTTGTCTTGTACTATTTTAGGGGAGCTATCGGCCAAGGGTAAGGTCCCTCGCCCAAAGTAATTTAGTAGCTCTATGGAACCAGATTTAAACTTATCTTGTTTCACGAGCCCTTGTCTGGTGGAACCCGCTAGAGAAAGTTACACTTTTAAAACAACTGGAGCATTTTGACTCGCTCTTCTGAACTAACACTGAGCTGTCAGGTATCGAAATTCGCCGCATTCGAAATTCGGTAATCGACTCGCGGCGTTAACCTAACACAGCCTAACCTGTACTTCTTTGAGCTATGAAATAGTTGGTCACATTAGGTATGGGTAACAAAATAAGACAAAGAGACTGGTTGATTTCATGCATAGAGCGAAAGAGTGTTCAGAGGAGGAGATCTATTAGTTATAAAATACGCTATAGCTACGATTACGTGATCAATTATAATGATAAAAAGTTAAAAGTGTGCCAACAGTTTTTGTTAACTACGTTGAATATATCGCAAAAATTGTTAAAATCAGCAAGAGATAATGCTAAGGACCTAAAAGTTGTTGGCGGTAAAGAAAATAGAGCAGAACCTCAGAACAAGTCAGATAAAACCAAAGTAGCTTTGTTAACAGCTTTTGTTGAGAAGTTACCCGCAGTGCCATCTCTTTACTGCCGCAATAAAAGTAACAAGTTGTACACTTCAAATGAGTTTCGCAATGTAGCAGACTATATAAATGTTATGTTGAACATTTAAAAAATATATAAATGTTATGTTGAACATTTAAAAAGTATAAAACAAGAATCGGCTAAATTGTCCTTGAGGGTTTTCCGGAGTATTTTTAACAACAACTTTCATATCGGTTTTCATTTGCCTAAAAAAGATAAATGCGTGACTTGCGAACGTTATAAAAACTTGGAGAGTGTAGCAAAAAATTATTTTGGCCAAACAGAGCAATACCAAAATCACAATCGAGACAAAGAGAAATCCAAAGAAATGTTTTTAGAGGAACAAAAGCAATGTAAAACAAATTCGGATTTTCTATGTATTAGTTTTGACTTACAAAATGTGTTAAATACCCCCCACGGAAAAAGCGTGAATTTATTTTATTCACGAAAGTATGCGTACTACAACGAAAGTGTATAGAGAAAATGGCACCAAGAATGTATATTAGGCTGGGTCGATTTTGTATGGGGGAAAATAAAAGTCATTTGACCGCATTGTAATAGTAATATTATGATGTCTTAGGTCTCAGCCAATTGTTACTGGCCACGAAAGATTAATTTAAAACTTATCTTTAGCCCGCGCAATTAAATCAAAGAGTATGAATTTCGCAAATGAAACTTTGGCTTGTAATATCTATGGAATGCGTTATTGTTATAAACATGACGATATATCAAATTAAGGGCTATTAAATTTAGAACCTCACGTTCATTTATCATTTTTCAATAAGTCTACACGTTTTTAAGATATTAAAATAAAAAATAAGAAAACTATTCTTCATTACGAGATTTATTTCAAACCTTTTAATGTTTATATAATATTAAAATCACCATGGACTTGGTCACGCCGATTTGGTCAGTTTTCAAGATCGTGGTGAATGAATGTATTGTCAAAGATTAGGAATCGTTCGACAAGTTAATAGTAGTTTCAAACATATAAGTATTTACATACATTACAATTAGGGTGAGAAACGCCCATTTTAAGTCCATTTTTGCAGTCTTGAAAACTGGTGCGGAATGGTTTCATTAGTCGCCGCAGAAGCACATTTTTCGCGGTTTCTAAATTTGCCGTTATATGAAAGTAGGGGACGTGCAATAAGTGTTTAGATATACATAAATATTTTAGTTAATTCCATTATGTGAAAAAGTGTCTGTAAGTAAATGCAATAGTCTTTAACATATCCTGGGAAATCCTTTTGCGGACTCTCCAATTGGACGATATTGCTTTGCATTCAGCTTGAACGAAAAAAGTCACTCGCTTGCACAGTTTTCTGTAATCCGGTTCTTTTATTTAAAGGTTATTTATACAATTGAAGAGAAATTTTTTTAGAAAAAAACTGGAAATCCACTTAAGTTTTTCGATATAACTTTGGTAAATGTTACTCGATCGGTGCGTAATAATTAACAAATTGAAGGCGAGACTTAATGTTACTGATTTTTGATAATAATATGACTAAAATAGTTCAGATTATAAACAAATTATTTAAAACAAAAAAAAAATCTTGAACAAATTTTTTTATCATTTTCTTATATTTGCAATTTTTATATTGTATGCATAAACATAAGTAAATCAATTAGTGTGTCTAGAAGTTGTGCCTGTTCAGTGTTTCCATACTAATTTGCATAAACAAAATTTTTCCGCGATGATGGAAAATAATGGCTATTCTATTAGAGCTACCGAAATTGTTCCTAAATTTGCAAAGAATCGCAAACTATAGCTAATATTAAAAAAGCATTAGAATATTTGGAACTAGCGATCAAATGCACGCCAGCAATACTAATATTGTTCTTTACATCTTTTGACTATAGGCCAGTGCAATTATCAAGAGAACAATTAAAATTTTCTTGAAAATAGATGAGTTTGAGATTAACGATAAGATAAAGGGCTNGCAAGTAGCGATGCAGCCACTATTACAGAAGCGCGTAAGGTATTAAACACAACAAGAATATACAACAAAAGTATGAAAGTTTTTAGAACTTGGAAAGATAGCGATGGCTGAAGTAAAAAGTGTTACACCATGTTACAGTTTTGCCCGTCACTGTATATGAAAACGGCACCAAGAATGGATATTGCTTTCTGTGGGGAGAAGCTGACGGAAAAAAGGGTTGCAATGAAATTTGTACAACTATTTTCCGGTATTTAACACTAGTAGATCAAAGAAAAACTCATACATCAATTAGCCTTTATTGTGATAGCTGCGCTGGTCAAAATAGCAACAGAGCAATGCTTGCCACCTTGGCTTTCTTCCTCGAAAAACCAATATTCATTAAATATATAAAAATAACTTATCTATTACCCGGACATACTATGATGCCCGTTGACTCAATTCACAGCACTATTGAGTCATTTATTCGCGAAAGAACTGTTTGGGCTCCAACAGAATGGTATACCATGATTGGCAATGCTAGGACTAACCCCACCGGGTCTACATGTATTTCAATGAATCATTATGATTTTAAAGATTGGAAAAGTTTTTCGCAAGCAATGTTCNGTCAAAATAGCAACAGAGCAATGCTTGCCTAAGCTGACCAACCGTCCTCCTTTGAGGAGGATTGTCCTCCTTTTGAGCAAAAATGTCCTCCTTGTCCTCCTTTTCAAGTTTTATAGCAGTGATGAAATTTAAAAAAAAATTTCGTTCAGAATATTATTATTTCCTAATCGTAAACAATCATTGTATTTAAAAGGCGTTTACATTGTTCAGCTTTCAGTTAAATGATAGTTATAAACTTTTTTTCAACTAATCGCCTGTAAAAGTTGAACAGTGTAAACGCCTTTTAGCTGTAATCGACAATATTTTACCCTTTACAACACTGAATGACTAGCTAACGACGCGTCTCCACAGGCGAAAATTATTGCCTACCATATGTCATTTTGTTTGCCAGATATGCATAAGTTTTATCAGCGGCAATATATGTGTAAGGGGATTTTTTATCTTGATAAAAGATTTTGTAAGATGGCTTAAAATAAATATGTTGATTTCACTGGAGCGCAAATCTGCTTAAAAATTGTAGAAAATGTGTTATTTCATATCCAAGTACATAATCAAAAATAACACAGG
Source organism: Rhagoletis zephyria (assembly GCF_001687245.7). Lineage (NCBI taxonomy): Eukaryota > Metazoa > Arthropoda > Insecta > Diptera > Tephritidae > Rhagoletis > Rhagoletis zephyria. The sequence goes on from NW_016159677.1 coordinate 10,666, forward strand.
CCTGTGTGGTTTTCCCCTTAAAATACTAATTAGCGATTTGAGTACGTAAACAAAATAATAAAAAATTTCATCACGAAAAGTTTCCGAGATTTTTTTTTTTTTTATTTTTTATTAGCATTACCGTACATTGCTAGAGTTAACTTCGTAAACTCTCTATGAGTATTATTACTGATACTAATGGTTTTAAGTAAAAATTCTATTCTACATTAATTAATTTTTAGCTTTTCATGCAAGTTGCTAAAAGTTCTAACATGTAAGAAAAGAACCAAAGATGTGTTTTAAATTAACATACCTAGATATAGAAAAACATAATTATTGGAAAGCGGAAAAATTTGATTTGCAGGCCTGTGTAATCCAACAGGAATTAGCTAAATTTTTCTACCATACTAAAAAATCAAATACCGCTAAGTTTTCGCGCAAATGAAAATCTGGTTGTCAAATTAACTTACAGTTCATGGCTGGCAATATTTATAAAGATAAAAGTTCTGATAATTATTGCTTTCCTTGACCAATATGCTGTCTCCATTGACAATACATATATTAGCTCTGATCCAGTACTTCATGAACTTACAGGATTTTACACGAACTTACAGGAAGTTGCAGGAAAAATGTTCCCGTACTCCAAAATCCTGTAAATGAGAGCGACTTTTGGAGAGTTGTGTAGAGAATGAAGTTGCAAGATTTTACCCGAGCTTTTCCTTCTGGTAAAATCATGAAAAGTGTCAAGCAATCACTGGTTACAGGAAAAATGTTTCTTTTATTCCCGTACTTTTTGTTGGTACTCACTTTTTACTCTCACTTCAGAGAGTAATTTTGCTGTTTGACAGTTTTACAAGATTTTTCACGAAAAGTATTGGATCAGAGCTATTGTCTTATAACATGATCGAGATAAAGCGGTTGCCTGTGGAGATGCATAACCAGGGTCGGTATTTTTCTTTGCCCATTAGTAAAGACATTACTACACAGCGCTGCATAATTATAAGACCGCCACATATTAACACATTTTTATTTTTTATTTTTATAGTATTTAATACCAATTATTTTCTTATAAATATATAGTTCATTTTATATCAAACACCATACAAACTTTTGTGCAAATATTATAAAAATTCAGCAAATTTTCACCAACATTTTACACCTTTTTTATACCCGAGCGCACTTGTGCACAAGGGTATTATAACTTTGTTCACATAACGGTTGTTTGTAACAGGCAAAACGAATCGAGATAGATATAGACAAATGTATACATAAATGATCAGAATGAAAAGAGAAATCGATTAAGCGG
>NW_016159677.1:12316-21639 GCF_001687245.7 Rhagoletis zephyria
TAAGTGGGCGGTGCCACGCCCATTTTCCAAAATTTTATCATAAACGTATTTCTTGGTAAGAATTGTTGCAAGCATTAATTTTGAATAAATTAGCTTTAATATTTATTGATTTATCGAAGATTTCGTATTTCTCCAAATTACCGTTATATGGGTGGTAGGCGCGGTTATTGTCCGATTTTAAAAATTTTCGGCCATTTGGTATGCTGTAGCAAGACTAACAACTGTGCCAAGTTTGGAAGCAATTGGTGAAGCGGTTACCAAGATATACACTGATCTCATATAAGTATATCGGTAACCGTTCTACCAATTTGTACCAAACTCGGTGTGGTTATTGTGCTTGCCACATATAAGCAAAACGTTGAAAATTATTGAAATCGGACTAAAATAACGGCCGCATCTCATATAACGGTAAATTTCAGAAATACTTGAAACTTCAATATTTCGAAATTGAAGGACGCTAATTTACTCAAAATTGATACACCCCGGCTTACCATCTAGCGGAAGGTTTCGGAAAGGTGAAAATCATATATTTAATACTTGCGCCGGGTATTTAATGTTCGGCTCCGCCCGAACTTAGACTTTCTTACTTGTTAAAAATTGTTGCGTTTGCGTATGCAGTTTTATAGCCCATGCAGTTTTAATTTTTTTTGCCCATTAGTAATGACATTACTACACTGCGTTGCATAATTATAAGAGCGCCACATAGTAACTAATTTTGACTTTTTATTTTTATATTAGGGGTCTTCATCAAAAGTGATAAACTGTTGATAAAATGATAAATTTATCAGATTGATAAATGAACTGTCAAACTTTGTATGGAAATCTGTTTAACCAATGTGTATCACTTTATCAAACGATTTTGGTGGATAAATTTTAAAAATTTTAGAGAAATTCAACCCTTCAGGTTCCCAGGTGGTCGCTTTTGCTACGAACACATAAACATAAATGAACACAATGGACGAGGTAAGAATAAAACGTAGCTAGCCATATAAGTTAAGTAACAAACAATTTTGTGCAATTATTTGCGAAGGTGCGTTCACGAAAGAATGCAGATAAACTGATAAATTTAGCAGTTTATCCCTTTATCACTTTAGATGAAGACTCTCATTATTTAATTTCAATTATTTTCTTATAAAAATACTGTTCATTCAATAAAAAACACCATAAAAATTCACATTTCACACTTTGTGCAAAATTATAAAAATTCAGCGAATTTTTACCAAAATTTTCAACTTTTTTTAAGAATTATGGTATGCAGTTTTATAGCCCATGCAATTTTAGTATAATAAAGTGCGAGTTTCATATGGGCACAAAATAACGTTGATTTTTGGCATTTTTCTTTTACGGCGCCACTCATTCTCTTCTATACAAAGTACGTTCGAAATTTTTTTACGTCGAAGAAAATGAGCAACACTGTCAACAAAAACAATTGACAAAAATCAACGGCAATATGTACGCAGTGCATGGAATTATTTTTGCTTTTTTTAACTATGTTAACTTATACTTTATTTATGTGTTAAAATAAATATAAAACAAATTTTCAATGTCCTCCTGGAACTAAAAAATTCTGGTCACCTTATGCTTGCCACCTTGGCTTTCTTCCTCGAAAAATCAGTATTCATTAAATATATAAAAATAACTTATTTATTACCCGAACATACTATGATGCCCGTTGACTCAATTCACAGCACTATTGAGTCATTTATTCGCGAAAGAACTCCAACAGAATGGCATACCATGACTGGCAATGCTAGCACTAACCCCACCGGGTATACATGTATTTCAATGAATCATTATGATTTTAAGGATTGGAAAAATTTTTCGCAAGCAATGTTTTCATCTTCATTAAAAATTGCTTTTCAATCATTACGCTCTGCTGCATTTGAAAAAAAACAACTCCATTATTAAGCTCAAATATGGATATTTTGAATACTCTGAAACCAAAGAATATGACATCAACCTGATTTCACGATCAAGACGTAACTTTTCAATATTAAATAATGCTCCTCTGCCAGTATATAGTAGAGAATTAAGTATCTCATCAGCTAAGTACAAAAATTTAAAGGAACTCTGCGACAAAAATATAATACCTGAAAAATTTCACAAGGAATATTTAAATGAAATGAAATAATATTTAAATCTAAAGTGCGATGAGGCTATTAAAGATGTTTTACCAGAAAGAGATGAAGAAGATAGTGCACAATATTTTTTGTTAAAATTCCAAGAAGCTTTGTGGATAATAAATTAATATGAAGTTCCCATTTTTGTTTTATTTTTATTCAGAAAGTGTAATCATTACAAACTGACATATGTATGTACAATTTCCTTTTTTTACTTTGTAAATTGTTTGAAAAAAAATATAAAGACAAAAAAATCCATGCTAACAATAGTATTCCTATTTAGATGTAACCGCCATATTTTTGTGTAGTAGCTAAATATTGTGACAGCGAAAAAAATTTAAGCGACAAAAAGTCGTACTATGTTACAGGTAGAAAAATTAAACTTATTGAGTTGATCATCTAATGCAATACAAAGAAGACGTACCAAATATGTATATATAAGATAAGGAGGACGCAATACATAATTTAATTTGGATAGAACACAGATATTAATGAAAGTCCGTCGGTATGTACTGCAACTTTTGTTTAAATTTATTAAATACTAGCATATGCCTGGCTTGCTTCGCGTCGCCTTATAAGAACTTTTGCGTTGACCAATACTAAAAGAATGTTGCTATGCAAAAACGATTTGTAATGTAAAAATTATTAATTTAGGTTAAAAGGACTGAAGAGCAGAACCTTGCTTACTCATAGGCCAAGAATAATAGCGCTGAGATAACATTTGGGTTAAGCACTAATATCCTTCGATGAAATGAGCTTTTATTTCCACCTGTGAGATATCTGCAAATATTGCAAGGTTTGCCGACAGTGTGTAATCTTCTCCTATAATCCTGCTGTTCCACAGGATGAAAGAGTTTTCCCATTCAAACGATGTCATTGATATACCTACACTGTTCTCTCTAATTCAGCACACTTCTTCTTGATATACCGATGACCCGTTGATCTGCCTAGGATACCTGTGGATCTTAATCAATTTTGCACTTCTCTGTATGCTAACTAATAGAATGGAGCTTTATTAAGTCATCTAAAATGTAAATTTGTTGGGGGGCATCTAAATATCGTGCTTTCCGCGCCATCTATGTTTCGGGTCCATTTATGTGGGAGAAGCACTTCTTATCATAAAGTTAATACCCGTTAAGCCAAGTCATACGATAAAGACGGGTTTTCGAAATATCTCGACTCCGGCGCCATCTGTCGGCACCATATTTTGCAAAAGTGTATTTTCCGATTCAGAGGAGAATTACAAATTCATGTGACGTATGATTCCGAAGTTTTGGCGGATTAAAAATTTTCCACCTATAGGATGTGACACGCCCCTTTTAAAATAAGTATCTACCGTATATATGTATGTCAACACACCAAATTTCAAAGTCATGTGACTTACGGTTTCGAAGCTATAGCTGATTAAAAATGTCTCGCTTATTGGAGGTGCCACGCCCCTTGTCTGATCTCTTTTTTTATACCCTAGACTACGTTCGAGGTCGCTCTCTATATACCAGTTAAAGCCCCATAAAAATCAATTCAGTAGTTCCGGAGATTAGTGATTTCAAACAGACAAACATACAAACTATCTACAGTTTTATTATAGTACTAGCAATTGCCTGGCTTGCTACGCGACGCCTTATAAGAACTTTTTCGTTGACCAATACTAAAATAGTGTTGCTATGCAAAACCGATTTGTAATGTAAAAATTATTAATTTAGGTTGAAAGGACTGAAGAGCAGAACCTTGCTTACTCATAGGCCAAGAATAATAGCGCTGAGATAACATTTGGGTTAAGCACTAATATCCTTCGATGAAATGAGCTTTTATTTCCACCTGTGAGATATCTGCAAGTATTTCAAGGTTTGCCGAGAGTGCGTAATCTTCTCCTATAGTCCTGCTGTTCCACAGGATCAAATCGTTTTCCCGTTCAAACGGGGTCATTGATATACCTACAGTGTTCTCTCTAATTCAGCACACTTCTTCTTGATATACCCATGACCCGTTGAAGGGCCATGTGGAGCCTAATCAATTTTTCGCTTCTCTGTATGCTTACTAACAGAATGGGGCTTTATTAAGTCATCTTAAATGTAAATTTGTAGAAAGGCATCTAAATATCATGATTTCAGCGCCATCTATGTTTTGGGTCCATTTATATTGGAGAAACACTTCTTATCATAAAGTTAATACCCGTTAAGCCAGGTAATACGATAAAGACGGGTTCTCGAAATATCTCGACTACGGCGCCATCTGTCGGCACCATTTTTTGCAAAAGTATACTTTACGATTCAGAGGAGAATTACAAATTCATGTGACATATGATTCCGAAGGTATGGCTGATAAAAATTTCACTCCTATAGGATGTGCCACGCCCATTTCACAAAAGTATATGTACTTTACTATAAGTATATACAATTGATATTGTATTCAGCACACCAAATTTCAAAGTCATATAGCTTACGGTTTCGAAGTTATTGCTGATTAAAAATGTCACGCCTATTGGAGGTGCCACTCCCCCTTGTCAGATCTCATTTTTTTATAACCCAGGTTAAGTCCAAGGTCACTCTCTATACACCAGTTAAAGCCCCATGAAAATCCCTTTAGTAGTTCCGGTGATTAGTGAGTTCAAACAGACAAACAATTTAAGTTTTATTATAGTATAGATAGACTATTATTATTATTATTATTATTATTATTATTATTATTATTATTATTATTATTATTATTATTATTATTATTGGCTTATAAAACATATTCTGACAAACATATTCTGAGCGTTCAGAATATATGAGTCTGAAAGGAGTCCTAGGTGGTTAAGAAATAGGAGCTTCAAAAACAAAATAAATGTGTGACTCTTATATGAATATTTTATGAGTTATAAATGATCGAAGTTAGGAGCCAGCAATTTGTGGTGATATAAAAACAATAAAGATTTGAAAGTTATATCTAAACTTGTTTATACAGAAATTGAAAATATTTGGAAAACAAAAAATATACAAAATTTAGCTACAGCTGCTGCTATTAAATGTATGTTGGAATGTTTATATGAACTGAAGTATGTATACATACATGTGTATAGTATTTGAAGTTCAATAAGCGTTGAAAAATAAGGCCAATATGGCTCAAAGGACAACATAAAATAAGAGTCNAGGCATCTAAATATCATGATTTCAGCGCCATCTATGTTTTGGGTCCATTTATATTGGAGAAACACTTCTTATCATAAAGTTAATACCCGTTAAGCCAGGTAATACGATAAAGACGGGTTCTCGAAATATCTCGACTACGGCGCCATCTGTCGGCACCATTTTTTGCAAAAGTATACTTTACGATTCAGAGGAGAATTACAAATTCATGTGACATATGATTCCGAAGGTATGGCTGANCGAGTCCAAAATGAGCCGTTTATGAAGCCAACAAGAGTTTAATATGACTCATTTGGAGGCTCATTTGATGTATGAATTTAAGTTCATAAAAGTCGACCTTCGGAAGAAGGAAAACACACTAATTTCGGGCTCTTAAATGAGCTCATTATGAGCGTAAAGGCTCCGAAATGAGACTCCTTAAAGACTCATTGATGACTCCAAATGTATATTTCATTGATATGTACATATCTCTCGCTCATAGGGAAAGCACTTATTGAATTTTGTTTTTCGTGTTGCGCATGCATTTTCTTTTTACTTTAAAATTTCAAAACTTCAATACTTCAAAAAAAAATATCAATAACGAAAAATAAACACTGGCATATGTTGATGCTGTTGAAAAGCAAAATTGTATTCAAAAGAAATTGGTGCAAAGTAAATTTTGTTTGCAGAAATTGGTATATCTTTTTTGTCCACATTCAAGTTTTGATAAAATATAGCCTATGTTACGTCCGAGGTCACTGTCTCGATACCAGTTAAAGCCCCATGAAAATCCATTCAGTAGTTCCGGAGATTAGTTAGTTCAAACAGAAAAACAATCTACAGTTTTATTGTAGTACTAGCAAATGCCTGGCTCTCTTCGCGACGCCTTATAAGAACTTTTGCTTTGACCTATACAAAAATAGTGTTGCTATGCAAAAACGGTTTCTAATGTAAAAACTATTGGTTTAGGTTGAAAGGACTGAAGAGCAGACTCATGGGCCAATAATAATAGCGCTGGGACAACATTTGGGTTAAGTCCTAATCTCCTTCGATGCTATGAGCTATTATTTTCACCTGTGAGATATCTGCAAGTATTGCAAGGTTCGCCGACAGTGCGAAATCTTCTTCTATTATCCTGCTGTTCCACAGGATGAAAGAGTGTTCCCGTTCAAACTGGGTCATTGATATTCCTACCGTGTTCTCTCTAATTCAGCACACTTCTACTTGATATACCGATGACCCGTTGATCTGCTTAGGATATCTGTGGAGCTTAAACAATTTTGCGCTTGCTTGTATGCATTCTTAAAGAATGTGGCAATATTACGTCATCTAAAATGTAAACTTAAATATCGTGATTTCAGTTCCACCTATGTTTTGGGTCCTTTTTTTGCAGAAGGTATCATAAAGTTAACACCCGTTAATCCAGGTCTGTCGACCCCATTTTTTGCAAAAGTATATTTTACGATGCAGAGCAGAATCTCAAATTCAAATGACGTGTAATTCCGTAGTTATGGCTGATTAAAAATTTCACTCCTATAGGATGGCGCATAAATTTCACAGTCTATATACAAGTTTAAGCCCTATGAAAATCTGTTCAGTAGTTTCGGAGATTAGTGAGTTCAAACAGACAAACAATCTACAGTTTAAATATAATATAGATAGATACTTTACTTTAAACATTCATATATATGCCTTCACACAAAATTTCAAAGTCATGTGACTTACGGTTCCAAAGTTATTGCTGATTAAAAATTTCACGACTATAGGATGTGCCACAGCCCTTGTACACACTCATTCATATATGCCATAAGGGGCTACCATGGATATGTCTTCATGCCAAATTTCAAATTCATGTGACGTATGATTCCGAAGTTATGGCCAATTAAAAATTTCACACGTATACGATGAGCCACGCCCTTTTTACAAAAGTATATCCACTTTACAATAAGCATCTACCATAGATACATATGTATGTTAACACACCAAATTTCAAAGTCATGTGACTTACGCTTTGGAAGTTATACCTGATTAAAAATGTCACGCCTTTGGGAGGTGCCATGCCCCCTTGCCAGATCTAATTTTTTTATACCCTAGGTTACGTCCGACGTCACTCTCTATATACCAGTTACAGCCCCATAAAAATCCATTGAGTAATTCCGGAGATTAGTGAGTTCAAACAGACAAACAATCTACAGTTTTATTACAGTTTAGATTATTATTATTGGTTTATAAATCATATTCTGACAAACATATTCTGAGCGTTCAGAATATATGAGTCTGAAAGGAGTCCTAGGTGGGTAAGAAATATGAGCTTCAAAAACAAAAAATGTGTGACTCTTATATGAATATTTTAGGAGTTATAAATGATCATGTTCAATAACTTCACTAAACTTCACTCATTTTCATACATTTTTGTTTACTTTTACAAAAAAAAAAATATTATCTCTGGTGATCAGGTAGCATGAATTTTATGAAATGTCATAATTTTATTAAAAGTCACATGGTTAGCAACAACAACGAATGTCATTAAATGGAACTACCTTCTTTTTTGTATCATGGTTTTGCGCATGCATTTTCTTTTTACTTTAAAATTTCAATACTTCACACAAATTAAAAAAACGTTTTTCTCGATAAGTCAATGCTGAAACCACACGCTTTATTTCCCTTTATATATAATATATAATTTTATAATTTTTTTTGTCGACCGCCGTGGTGTAGTGGTAAGCAGTGCGCGCTCCATTCCGCAACGCCTGGGTTCAAACCCTGGTCAAAGCAACATCGCATAAATATAGAAAAAATTTAATTCAATTATCGATATAAAACTAAAAGGTGTTACGAAATCTTAGTTTGAACATTGAGAATATATTTTAGGAGTTTGAGAAGGGTTTCCACCTGTGTAAAAAGTTATCAAACAAAAAAGTATTAGCAAATCTTAGTTTAAACATTAGTAATATTTTTAAAGCGTTTGAGGAGGGTTTCCACCTGTTTAAAAAGTTAAATTCAAATTTTATATATATACTATACGGCACCCTGAAATTGTGCATATGGAAACTGTGCATACGAAATAATGCATATGAAAAAACCGAAATAATGAATATATGCACAGTTTCGGTTGAAAACCGAAATAATGCATATGAAAAAAACCGAAATAATGCATATATGCACAGTTTCGGTTAAAAACCGCAATAATGCATATTAGAAAAACCGAAATTATGCATATGCACTCTTTCGTTTGAAAACCGAAATAATGCATATGAAAAAACCCGAAATAATGCATATATGCACAGTTTCGGTTGAAAACCGAAATAATGCATATGAAAAACCCGAAATAATGCATACATGCACACTTTCGTTTGAAAACCGAAATAACGCATATGAGAAAACCGAAGTAATGCATACATGCACAGTTTCGACTCAAAACCGAAGTAATGCATATGACAAAAACCGAAATAGTGCATACATGAAAATGAACTTCTTTCTGAGTAGGCGGCCTTCGGCCGCGCTTAGGGATTATAACCCTTCTAAGTAGAATTCTCCTTTCTGTGTTGCCGGAAAAGGGGGCCGGAAGTATTTTTGCGCAGAACTTCTTTCTGCGTAGGCGGCCTTCGGCCGCGCTTAGGGATTATAACCCTTACTAAGTAGAATTCTCCTTTCTGTATTGCCGAAAAGAAGGGACGGAGCGTATTTTTGCGCAGAACTTCTTCTCTGCGTAGGCGGCTTTGCAGCCGCGCTTAGGGATTAAAACCCTTACTAAGTAAAAGTAAATAATTCATATTAGAAAAAACGAAATTATCCATATGCACACTTTCGTTAGAAAACCGAAATAATGCATATAACAAAAACCGAAATAATGCATGCATGCACAATTTCAGTTCAAAACCGAAATAATGCATATGGCAAAAACCGAAATAAAGCATACATGCACAGTTTCGGATGAAAACCGAAATAATGCATATGTGAAAGACGAAGGTATGCATACGTGCACATTTTCGGTTGAAAACCGAAATAATGCATATACCAAAAACCGAAATAATGCATGCATGCACAGTTTCGGTTGAAAACCGAAATAATGCATATGAAAAACCCGAAGTAATGC
>NW_016159677.1:21736-26371 GCF_001687245.7 Rhagoletis zephyria
ATACATGCACAGTTTCGGTTGAAAACCGAAATAATGCATATGAGAAAATACCGAAATTATGCATATGCATACTTTCGTTTTAAAAGCGAAATAATGCATATGAAAAAAACGAAGTAATGCATACATGCACAGTTTCGGTTTAAAACCGAAATAATGCATATGGTAAAAACCGAAATAAAGCATACATGCACAGTTTCGGTTGAAACCGAAATAATGTCTAAACGCACAGTTTCCATATGCGCAAATTTCGGTGCCCCAAATACTTATAAATACTTTATTCTTCGGCATACAGCGCACCCGTTAGCGTGCCATAAAGTTCACCATCAAATAATTTTTCTAGAGCGTACGGCAACACCAAAACTGCATGGAAGGGCTGCCATTTTGCGATAGCTGTGTTCCTTGCGGACAGTGTCGCTGATTGTCACTAGTTCCTGCAGGTTTGCTTGGCTACTTTTTTTTGGGTTAATAAACGCTTTCCTGCGGAGGTTGGTGATAGTTGTGACAACTCTCTGCAACTGCCGTCTTCACAGGATGGAGTTTATATCTTGACGCATATGTTGGAATGTGGAGAGCAATATATATATCGGGGCTTATATCTTGGCATCTATTGCGGTAACTTACTAGTTTGACAGCTACGTTTTCCTTTGCACTGAAACTTTCTGGCGGCAACATTATCCATAGTTTGACATACGGCTGTGCTCTATTTTTGTGTGTGGCTGAAGTTGTTAAATTTACATCTAGTTTACAACTTGCAAGTAACGTACGTTTTTTTTGTATCTGATTCGATTTTGATTTTCACCCTTTATTACCGCCAACAATATTCTACCTTATCCGCAGTTTCGCCCGAAAATTGTTCATCCGCATAGGAAATATTTAAAAACCAAAGGCAAAAAGTGAACCGGTTCGGGGAAAATGAAACTCATGATAAGGCTGATTACATTTAAAAGCAGCCAAGATTTTACCTAGCCCCATGGGCTGGATAAAATTCTGACGGTCGCGTTCACCACGAAAATGTCAAATTGGTATTCTAGCCATTTTGAGAGATTTTTTTGCGGCAACCCGATAAAAAAAAAAACGCCGATGTCAGGATATAAAAACCCGCACAAATATTGCCCTGATATAATTTGTATCTAGCAACCCAACAGATAGCTGGAAAACAATCCATTTTATCCTGTGAAGACGGCCAGTGAGGAGCAAAGCATTGAATGGCTGCCTTCAACCGGCTCAAATTTGTGGAATTGCAGCATGGTAACCGCGGAATCCCGAAAAATATTTTTTTGACATTCCTCCTTGCACTGCGGCAAATTCCATTTGGGAGAGTAGCGGAACTAGTCCAAATGACGCAGTGCCCGTCATTCTTCCAGGTGGAATATTCCCGCAGTGCAAGGGTAAAAAAACCTGCTGGCAACCCTACAGTAGGTCATTTGCGAATTCGAAACGGCAAACCCTAAGACGAAGAAATACCGAAGTTTCAATTTTAATCGGTATTTCTGTAAATATAAAGTGTAATTTTGAAAGAAAATTGTGTAACTTGAGTGGAAAAAAGAAAAAAAAACATTACAAAAAGTGCAAAACAAATGGAACTTTCTTTAATGAAAACCCGGGAAAATACCTGCCGTATTTTACAGTACCAGCAACAACAGCGCGAGACAACAACGACGCGCTAAAACGACGACGTGCGACAGCAACACCCCGCCAGAGTAGTGGGTACAACAGCGAGCGAAAGCAACAACTCGCGTACAACAGCGCGCGACAGCAACACCCCGCCGCAGTAGTGGGGGTAACAGCGCGCGAAGACAACAACGCGCGAAGCAAATACGGTGGCACAGCAGCAGCCATACCGGCATTAACCGGCCACATCACCAACGGCGCAACAGCAGCAACACTAGCAAAAACCCAAAGAGCGGCAACCGAGCGCGCGAAGGCGTCAGCGACCGCGGAAGGAGCGGAAACAACAACAACAGCAACCGGGGTAATAACCCGGGTAGCCAACCACCGGGGTAAGCAACCGGGTTACTAGCAACCGCCCAAAGAACGGCAACCGAGCGCGCCAAGGCGCCAGCGACCGCGGAAGGAGCGGCAACACCAGCAACCGGGGTAAGCACCCGGGTTACCAACAACCGGGGTAAGCACCCGGGTTACCAGCGACCACGGAAGGAGCGGCAACAACGACAACAACAGCAACCGGCGTAAGCCCCCGGGTTACCAACAACCGGGGTAAGCACCCGGGTTACCAGCGACCACGGAAGGAGCGGCAACAACGACAACAACAGCAACCGGCGTAAGCCCCCGGGTTACCAACAACCGGGGTAAGCACCCGGGTTACCAGCAACCGCCCAAAGAGCGGCAACCGAGCGCACCAAAGCGCCAGCGACCGCGGAAGGAGCGGCAACAACAACAGCAGCGCGCAACACCAGCAAAAACAACAACAGCAGTGCTCCTACCAAGGCCTGCTGCAGCATTAGGGTGAGTCCTTCGGGCCTAAATAAAATCTGTTTCTTTTCTCTAATGTAACTTTTAAAAGAACTTAGAAAGTAAGGGAAAGTTGTAGAAAAGACAAAAGAATAACAAGAGAAGAAAAACCAAACCTTTAAAATTCAAACTTTTTTTTTAACTAAGAATTAAAACAATAAAATGTAAACAAAAGAAAGTAAAAGGAAATTTAATAATACGAAGTAAAATAATTTTCTTTTATATTCTTATATAAATGCATATATATATATATATATAAAGATAAATACATATATATGATATAGAAACTTAACTTAGCTAAACCACAACATATGAACACCCTTGAAATTTTGTTTTATAAAGCAAACGAGAAATCTTGATAATTTAAATAAATAAATAACATAACATTAAATTAAATTAGATTGAATTAATTTAAACTAAATAAAGATTCAATCAAGTAATTTAACATTAACTAAAGCTAGATAAATGAAATAAACTACCATCTAGACAAACTTAAAATAACTTAATTTTAAATAAATAAAAACGGAAGTCATATAACTAAAGGAACCTAATATAAATTAACATAAAATAACAATTTCGCGAAAATTCAACAGAAATGATTTTAAATAAATAAAAACGGAAGTCATATAACTAAAGGAACCTAATATAAATTAACATAAAATAACAATTTCGCGAAAATTCAACAGAAATGATTTTAAATAAATAAACATTTAAAATTTAAATAAATAAATATTTAACAATTTTAACAAAAGAATGGCCACAACATAATATAGTAAACTAACATAAATAATTAAATAAAATAATACTAATAATAACAATAAACCTAAAAAGAAAAAAACGAAAATAAATAGATAACTTGAAACGAAATTAAACCCATACTAATAGACATATAAGATAAATAAAACTTGAAGCTTAGCTATCCCTACCTTAGTCTAAATTACGTTCACTTGTCTGAATTACTTACCTGCTTTACTTAAGTTAACTTTTGTGATTAATATACATACTTACCTGACTTACATACCAGACTTTCCCTAATCCTAATTACATATACTGACCTGCAGAACTTAATTTAACTTCTCTTATATACATACTTAGATGAAATACCGGACTTACCATACATATATTTACCTTAGACATAAGCCAGCGATTTAGATGATAGAATTTTAGAAGTTAGGAATTAGTTTTTAAGAAATGTTAGGATTTAGACTAGTTAGTTTTAGTGAATAGAGTTAAGGAAATGAGTTTTGAATAAATTTGTTATAAAAATGGGAATGTTGACCCTTTTATTCATGTAGGGAGGCACGATAGGGACTTTTACTATGGGGTTATCGAGAATAGGGTGCGCCGGTGATCACGGCAGAGGGTGGGTCAGCACTAGGGGCCACACTTACACCAGCGGCCCCCAACCATATTCGGCCTTAGGTTTTTTTTTGGGTTAATTTCTTTTTATTTCAGAGTTTTAGTTTGGTTTTTGTTTATTTTGATTTTCAGTTTATTTTAAATGGTATATTTAACGTTCTTTTCCAGCTTTTTGTTTTAAGGGATTTTATTGAATTTTTGAAATTTTTTTTTTGCTATGTGTCCGTCCGTTTAGACGTTTGACAGGCATGACTTTTCTCTGCTATGGCGCAGGGCACAGTGCTGAATGCAAGAACCCAGCCCAGCCGACATGACTAGCCATAGTGCACCCTATTGCGTCATGCCGCCTGCATTCACTGCTGCTCCCGAAGGATGCGTACCATAACAGATGGTGTCCAACGGGGTAGCCTGAGGTCTGGTCATGTTGACTGGTCCTGACTGCCACATTAGGCTTCACCATCCCGCAAGTCCCAGGGGGGCATGTGATTGCTGCCCCTTGCTGCGTTGCGGCGGGATGAGTGGAGCTGAGTGCGCTGGTTCGGATCGGTTCTCTTGGTCAGCAACCGAAGGCTTCTTCGAGACTTCACGTCACGTCCTCCGGAGTTTTGAATTCACCCGGTGAGGCAATGCTAAACGCACTTAGTGTTTTGTAGTTGACTTTTTTTCTCCGCTTTTGTCAGTGGTCCGAAATGTCGGCATGGGAATAGGGGAAAAATAGTCCGCTAAGTGGGGTTTAGTTTAAATAGTTTTTGTAGTAGTTTCTTTTTGCCGAATATTTTTTTTTCGTTTTGTTTTGTTTTTTTT
>NW_016159677.1:27927-37763 GCF_001687245.7 Rhagoletis zephyria
CGCCTTCGTATTGCGATGGAGTGGGCTGGGACTCCAACCACGACTGACTATCGGGGTCTCAGTCACCCCACATGTCTCAGAGGGGCATGCGTGGCTGCCCTTTGCTGCATTGTGGTGGGGTGCACTAAGACCGAAAGATAGCTCAGCAAACTTGTACGCGAAGTCCAGTACACCCTTCAAGTTTGGAGGGGCATTCCACTATGCTGGCTTGCATTGCGGTTGGGTGTACTGGACCAAACAGCAATTTTTTTGTGTTTGTTTTTGTACCTTATTTTTTCGTAGACTTGTGCCTTCTTAATGTTAGGGGGAGGTCAGCATTCCCATTGACCTTTGAAAATACATATTTCCCATAATTAAAAATTATACCCAACTGAACTTTTGATATACACGTATATAACCACGTATATTTAACTAACCACCTATATGCCTATTTACTAAAAATATATATATTCTTTTTTTTATTGGTTTTTTCCATNATTCTTTTGCGTATATTCTAATTCAGTACGCGGACTGAATAATTATTGAAATTTTCGATTTTCTTTCTTTTGGCTTAAGCTATCGAAGCAAGCCTTACTTGACTTAGAATTTTGTTCTCAGATTTTCGGATTTTGGTTTGAGCTCTGGGGGAGCCAAGCCTTAACCACCTATTGTAGACTTTTAATTCGTATTTGATTTGACCTTAAGCGTCACGTTCTTGTTATTCCTAATTGCATTTGTCTCCCCAATGAACACTCGGTAGATGGAACAGCAGCTTAGGCAAACATGCGGTGCTTCAGTTAAAGGTAGCGGCGCAAAGTCAAGAGGGGCCGGGAGGAATACCAGTCCCGCCATGCCTGCAACTAATCCTCTGGTGATGCATTCACCAATTGCTGACCATACTGGAGAAGTTCCGCCTCCAATTCCGATGGCCAATCCCGCTCCGGGACTTAAGGTTGATAGCCGTCAAAGTTCAAATTTACTTGACACCTCACCACCTGGGACTTTGGTCCAGAATGTTTCCGCTACCTCCATGACTTTGCTTTCGGGAAGACAGCGCTTCGGACTTTCTTTTCAAACTAGATACGTTGTGTGAGCGCACGCAATGTACAGATGAGCAGTTAATGGCAAGCTTCCATCTATTTTTGTCAGGGCGAGCTGAGGAGTGGTACTGGTTGTTCACCAAGCAAAATCCAGATGCGACTTATCCCTTTTTGTGTTGTTCTATCAGGCGGGAATTTGGCGCCTTAAAAAGTGACCATGAGATCATGATGGAGATCTCAATGCGTCGTCAGAAGGCTAATGAATCGTATGATACGTTTCATACTGATATATTAGCCTTGAACGCTAGACTAAGGGAGCCGATGTCAGAGAACCTGTTGATGGACATATTGAAGAGAAACGTTAACAGCAGCCTGAAGTTGATGCTTTTCAATGCTGGTGCGTAGACCCTACATGACCTACGTGACGTTGCTAGGAAAGGTGAACAGATCTTGAAGGAAACCAGAAGCCTAGTACCGAACTATTCACGACGGCATGTCAACGACACAATGGCTATCACACCGGATGAGTGGACAGGAGCAATGGATGGAGAAGTAGACCCACAAGTGGAAGCGCTAAATTTCCAGAGGACTAGGAAACCGGACTACTCAGGAATAAAATGTTGGAACGGTGACAAGATGGGACACTCTTACATCTATTGCGAGGAAGCGATTCGGAACATGTTCTGCTTCAAGTGTGGACAGAAGGGGGTGGTGACTCCACGATGCCCCAGAGATCATCGGAGACAGGGAAACCGGAACCCGAGCGAGAAGGCAATCGGGGATTCTCGTTCGGCACCCTAGCCCCCTAAGCAGGGAGTACAGGAGCAACCGCCTCTGGTGCTAAACCAAAAAGTAAGTCAGCCTCAGCCAGAACCGTTCGTTTGCATGGAGATGTCAGTAGTTCGGAGAGTAGTGCCAGTCCCTCGAGGGATTCACCACGGGTCATCATAACCTTCCCAGATAGTTCCGATAGTTCTGATTCCGAGTGTATGTTTTCTTCTACAGCCAACCCTCTGCAGGTTAGAATCCTTAGGGCGTCGCGTAGGGATGTCGCATGCCAGACTCAATTCCCAGTTAGTTTAGAGCATAGAGAACAGGATTATGATCGGATAAGGGTGGATATTTTCGGAGAATAACCCAAACTTGTGGTTTCTGAAAGTATTCTTCAGTGTAGGAAAAGATATTCTAGCCGAGTAAGTACGCAAAAACTTTTTCAAAGCACTAAAATTCTGATAACATCAGATGAGAGACCGCTAGCAAAGATTAAAATACACGATAGTTTCGTTGTTGGTTAATTGGATTCCGGAGCAAACGTTTCCATTCTTGGCAAGGGATCTGATGAATTCCTAAAAAGAAACAAGTTAAAATATCATCCTTTACGCGCATTTGCTTACACCGCTGGTGGAAATCAGCAGGAAATACTCGGCTCGATATCTTTACCGGTCACTTTTAAAAACATTACGAGGACTATTCGCTTCTACCTTGTACCGTCTTTAATCCAAGAGGCATACCTGGGAGTTGATTTCTGGAACGCATTTGCATTAGCTCCCGATGTATTTCCAACCGTTTGGCTTTGAATATGAGCCAAACTTCCATCAGCTCACACCAGATCAGCAGATAGCATTGCAAGAAGTTGTTCAGGAGATTCCCTCGTTCGAAAAGCTAGGACTAGGTCAAACCAATTTAGTGACGCACCATATAGACACGGGTGATGCGGTGCCAATTAAAAGTAAGCACTTTCCTCTTTCACCACCTAGGCAAGCGGAAGCCTATAGCGCAATTGAAAGGCTACTCAAGATGGGGGTGATTGAGGAATCGAATTCACCGTGGTGTAGTCCAGTGGTACTAGTCCGGAAAACAGGCAAGGTCAGGCTGTGCATTGATTCCAGGAAAGTGAACCCGGTCACAAAGAAGGACTCTTATCCGTTGCCCCATATTAATGGGCTGTTGAGCAGGTTAAAGAATACATACTTTATAAGTGGTATTGATTTGAAGGATGCTCTCTTCCAAATCAAATTAACGGAATCGTCTAAGGAAATATACCAATATACCACTTTAAAGTAATGGTCTTTGGCCTGCGCAACGGACCACAAACAATGAGTCGGCTGATGGATAAGGCTATTCCTTCACGGTTACGAGAGGACGTCTTCGTCTACCTGGATAATCTGATGGTGTGCAGCTCAAACTTTGAAGACCATTTGGAATTGCTGAGGGAAGTGGCGAAATGCTAAGGGAAGCGGGACATACAATCAACGTGAAGAAGAGCCTGTTCTGCCGGAAGGAAATCCGGTATCTCGGGTACTTGATAGGGAATGGGTGTTTGAAAGTAGACCCATGCAAGATTGATGCGATAAAGGATTTTCCGATTCCAAAGTCTCCTCGTTAGGTTCGTAGGTTTATAGGAATGGCAAATTGGTACAGGTCGTTTATTACCAATTTTGCAGATTTGGCGGGTCCCATCACAGATTGCCTTCGAAAGTCACCTGGTCCATTGAAATTAACTCCTGAGGCAGTTGAAGCATTTGGGAAGCTTAAAGTTGCACTCTGTTCAGCGCCTGTCCTGGCACAACCCGATTTTAGTAAAGAATTCGTGATCCAATGTGATGCATCCAAAATAGGAGTAGGAGGCGTGTTATTCCAGCTCGATGAGGAAGGAGCAGAGCATCCCATAGCTTTTGTATCGAAGAAGCTTAATAATGCTCAGCGGAATTATACGGTCACCAAGCTGGAATGCCTCGAAGCAGTAGTTATCGTTAAGCGTTTCAGACCATATATAGAAGGATTACCTTTTCGAATAATTACTGACCAATGAAGTCTCAAGTGGTTAATGACACAAAAAGACTTGAGGGGCAGGCTGGAAAGATGGTCGCTCCTATTGCAAAGATACAACTTTAGGATGGAGCATCGCAAAGGATCATTGAATGTTGTGCCGGACACCCTTTCGCGTTTTGACGTGGACGAACTCTCCTCTACTCCACCTCCAGAAATTGACTTGGCATCACCGGAATTTGACGGCGTAGAGTACTCGGAGCTTCGTGAAACATTTGAAAAGAATCACGAAGGGTTACCCGATTTACGCGTAATCGAAAATGGAGTTTACAAAAGAGTGATGTGGAAGGGGTGTGGAAGAGGAAGAGATTCCGCTCTGGCGTTTGTGGTTACCAGAAGGGCTGACGGAGCTCGCAATCAAATGCTCACACGATTCCAATACTAGTTACCATGGAGGTTGGCAGAAAACCTTAGAGCGAGTTCGGCAGAAATATTTTTGGCCGCAAATGGCAAAGGACATACGCCTCTATGTAAGCCGTTGCGAAACCTGCAAAGCCGTGAAAGCCACCAATCAAGTGTCCAGACCACCTATGGGCAATGCCTTCGTATCCGAGAGGCCATTCCAGCGTCTTTATTGCGATTTCTTAGGTCCATATCCAGGTTCAAAGCGAAGAAACCAGTTTTTGTTTATAGCGCTAGACCATTTTTCCAAATACGTATTTTTGAAGGCGATGCAAAACGCGACGTCGGCAAACGTAATTAGCTTCTTTAGTACAGAGATTTTTCCAGCTTTCGGGGTCCCTCAATTCGTCCATAGTGATAACGGGAAGCAATTAATTTCGAAGGAGATGCAGCAGTTTTTTGAAAACTATGGGGTTGTTCACATTAAGACGGGGTTATACTCACCGCAGGCTATCGCCTCTGAACGCGTGAACAGAGAGATTGTTTCGAAAGTTAGAATATTCCTGAAAGATAAACAAGATCACATGGACTGGGACAAACATATTCCCCAAATTCTGTCGGTTTTAAGAAGCGATTACCATACGTCGATACAGTGCTCGCCTTACTACGCGTTATTTGGACAAAATATGATACAACATGCGTCAGCCTATAGCATACTGGAGAAACTGGGTAGCCTAAGACACGACGAAGTCCCGATTACAAGCAGAGCTGACAAGTTAGCAAATATTCGCGAACACATACGAAAGAACCTTGAGCTAGCGCAAGACAGAGCAGCGAACACGTACAACAAACGTACGCGGGTTGTGAATTACCGGGAAGGACAAGAAGTATTCCGGAAAAACTTCGCTCTTAGCAATTTTACGCAAGGCATAAACGCTAAATGCTTGCCTAAATATATCAAGTGTCGTGTTCTGCGAAAGGTAGGCAATGCTTTGTACGAATTAGAGAACTTGAATGGCAAACCGATCGGTAGGTTCCGTGCATCTGACATCCGGCCGTGACAATGTCATCTGTCACGAAGAGAGATCCGAAAGTAAAGTCTTTTTTTTCCAATATTACTACTCACGTTTTCCTAAAATTGTAATATATACACGTTTTTGCAAATATTAAACTTAGCGATAGGGTAAAACCTTGACCGCCCGCAGGCTACCCGGGGTCCAACTTTGCATGACTTTTCCTCGAAGCTAAGTCATGTAGGGCTGTAACTCGCTTCTGTAACTCTTCCCTGATAATCATTTCTCTGCTGGTAGGGAATATACGTCACTCATTACTACTCTTTGCAGTAGAGAACAAAGCGGCGAGTTCATATATGAATTCGCCCAGGTAGAAAATCGGAACAGAAACGAGCTACTGGACTAGCGGAGGGGCCGTACTGTGAAGACCGACTAAGTTCGGCAATTGGGGGGTGGCTAACTTTAGCCAACGATTGTGAATAGAGTATCTTTTTTTTTCTCTTACTGTCCTTTTCACTGGGCGCTTTGGCGGTCGGGGACAAACCGCCCAGTATCCTCCCCGAGCATCTATATTCATAGGACGTTCACGCGCGCTCCCACCGGGAGTCGTGAACTGCCTGACAATCCGCACTCCCATTAGGATGGTCTTTTAGGAGTTTTGATGAGTTCTTCTTATCAAAATGTCTAATGCATTTCGGAGGTTTGACGAGTTCTCCTTATCAAAATGTCTACTTCATTTCGGAGTTTTGACGAGTTCTCCTTTAAGAAAATGTCTCTTGGGCCGCAAAGCCATAATGAATAGGAAACAAAATAAATATATACACGTTTTCCCCAGCCGCCAGACGGCTATAAACTCGCGGGCAAGTGTCCTTTTCAGGACAGCCTGCCCTGTGTTCTTCTTAGTGGTGTTGAACTAGTGGGGGGCAGGGTGTTAAGACTGACTAAGTTCGGCACTTTGTGAGGTAGGCTTCTCTGGCCTAAAACAATAGAGAACCACCGCAACACCGGACTTGAAATTTTCCCAGAGTTTACTCGGCATAATCCTGACTTAAGCAATTCGCAAAGAACGCTACTTCAACCCACACTTAGTTACGCAACCGGGATTGAGTTTCGAGTCGAATATGCTAAGCAAACTCTGACCTAACTTTTATTTCTTCTACCAGAATTACGAAAACCCCCTTGACTTACTGAAACCCCAGATTGAACCTTTTAAAACATTAAATTCATTGCTTTACAAATACAAGAGTGATAGGAGCCGACTCTGTACTGACTAAATCAGTAGACTTGTTGTTGCGGAGACCGACTATGCAAAACTGATCTACCTAGCATTACAAGCGAATACTGACGCAGAAAATAGCTCAAGCATTAATTCCAGTGGTCCCGTATCATAGAACTAAACTTATTATTCTACCAATACTGAGTCTGACGAACCCTAACTGTCACCTGACGTAACTCCGAGATAGTAATGTTTTTCCCGGATAAATACTTTTTTTTGAGACTCTGTTTCTCTATTTCTTGTGATTTTACCACCCAATTCTCTTGCCGGACGCCTTGCAAAAGACAGTTAACCCTTTTTACTGTTCGCTTCCGTGACGAGTCGGGAAGTGAAGCAGGTTATGTATATAGGTATGTTATGGGTTACTCTGCGCCGCCATAAAGTTCACCATCAAATAATTTTTCTAGAGCGTACGGAAACACCAAAACTGCATGGAAGTTCTGCCATTTTGCGATAGCTGTGTTCCTTGTGGACAGTGTCGCTGATTGTCACTAGTTCCTGCAGGTTTGCTTGGCTACTTTTTTTTGGGGTTAATAAACGCTTTCCTGCGGAGGTTGGTGATAGTTGTGACAACTCTCTGCAACTGCCGTCTTCACAGGATGGAGTTTATATCTTGACGCATATGTTGGAATGTGGAGAGCAATATATATATCGGGGCTTATATCTTGGCATCTATTGCGGTAACTTACTAGTTTGACAGCTACGTTTTCCTTTGCACTGAAACTTTCTGGCGGCAACATTATCCATAGTTTGACATACGGGTGTGCTCTATTTTTGTGTGTGGCTGAAGTTGTTAAATTTACATCTAGTTTACAACTTGCAAGTACCTTATCCGCAGTTTCGCCCGAAAATTGTTCATCCGCATAGGAAATACATAAAAACCAAAGGCAAAAAGTGAACCGGTTCGGGGAAAATGAAACTCATGATAAGGCTGATTACATTTAAAAGCTGCCAAGATTTTACCTAGCCCTATGGGCTGGATAAAATTCTGACGGTCGCATTCACCACGAAAATGCCAAATTGGTATTCTAGCCATTTTGAGAGATTTTTTTTGCGGTTAAACCCGATAAAAAAATAAAAAAACGCGGATGTCAGGATATAAAAACCCGCACAAATATTGCCCTGATATAATTTGTATCTAGCAACCCAACAGATAGCTGGAAAACAATACGTTTTATCCTGTGAAGACGGCCAGTGAGGAGCAAAGCATTGAATGGCTGCCTTCAACCGGCTGAAATTTGTGGAATTGGAGCATGGTAACCTCGGAGTCCCGAAAATTATTTTTTTGACATTCCTCCTTGCACTGCGGCAAATTCCAGTTGGGAGAGTAGCGGAACTAGTCCAAATGACGCAGTGCCCGTTATTCTTCCAGGTNCGTTTTATCCTGTGAAGACGGCCAGTGAGGAGCAAAGCATTGAATGGCTGCCTTCAACCGGCTGAAATTTGTGGAATTGGAGCATGGTAACCTCGGAGTCCCGAAAATTATTTTTTTGACATTCCTCCTTGCACTGCGGCAAATTCCAGTTGGGAGAGTAGCGGAACTAGTCCAAATGACGCAGTGCCCGTTATTCTTCCAGGTGGAATATTCCCGCAGTGCAAGGGTAAAAAAACCTGCTGGCTACCCTACAGTCGGTCATTTGCGAATTCGAAACGTCAAACCCTAAGACGAAGAAATACCGAAGTTTCAATTTTAATATAACATCGATATTTCTGTAAATATAAAGTGTAATTTTAAAAGAAAATTGTGTAACTTGAGTGGAAAAAAGAAAAAAACATTACAAAAAGTGTAAAACAAATGGAACCTTCTTTAATGAAGCTGTAAGCAAATCACTGCATATAAATAAAAAAAGGGAAACTGAAACGTATCCAGAGGACTGAAAACCCGGGAAAATACCTGCCGTATTTTACAATTACCACAGGAGCAAGATNAAAAAACCTGCTGGCTACCCTACAGTCGGTCATTTGCGAATTCGAAACGTCAAACCCTAAGACGAAGAAATACCGAAGTTTCAATTTTAATATAACATCGATATTTCTGTAAATATAAAGTGTAATTTTAAAAGAAAATTGTGTAACTTGAGTGGAAAAAAGAAAAAAACATTACAAAAAGTGTAAAACAAATGGAACCTTCTTTAATGAAGCTGTAAGCAAATCACTGCATATAAATAAAAAAAGGGAAACTGAAACGTATCCAGAGGACTGAAAACCCGGGAAAATACCTGCCGTATTTTACAATTACCACAGGAGCAAGATAACAGGTGGAGTGCAATGGGGTGTAGTCATTGCGCTGGGTATGCAGTTACAGTTGCATGGCTATACTCAATCCCGACTCTTGCGTCCTCGTTCGCGCACTCTGGGCAACGTGAGCAACCCATGTGCGAGATGCGGTAACCAATCCGAGTGGAGCCTTGGGTCACGGCAGAAAGAGAGGGAGCTTCGGTGGGGCCACTCTGACTTATTCGGTTTAAGGGCTCACTGAAGTCTGCAGCGTCTGTTCACCAGTAGGTGCGGCTGGCCGAAAGCGGGTGTCTGCTTGGAGCAAGCGGCTCGCTATATAAACGTGTATTTGGTTGCGAAACCACCCCCGTCCCAGCAATGGGTTGTGCGCTGGGCTTGGGACCCGCCACGTAAAAACCACTTCCAGTGAAGAAGCAAGGCAAAGCCTCGGATGAGACCCCCCCTTATGATGACGACCACGGCAAACGTTTAAAGGACTACGATTTGAGGGCATGCACCTGAAATGTCCGGACCCTTAATGGGGAAGGTGCCTCTGCCCGGCTGGTTGATTTCCTCGTAAGGACAAAAGCTGACATCACCGCCATCCAAGAAATGTGTTGGACGGGGCAAGGAAAACAATGTCTGGGGCCTTGCGACGTCTACTACAGCTGCCATGTAAAGGAGCGCAATTTCGGAGTTGGATTTGTGGTGGGAAAGAGACTCCGTCGCCGAGTACTGTCGTTCACCCCGGTGGACGAGCGTCTAGCCACAATCCGCATCAAAGCGAGATTCTTCAACATCTCGCTCATCTGCGCCCATGCCCCGACGGAAGAGAAAGATGAGGCATCCAAGGATCTCTTCTATGAGCCTCCGTCATGATATAAAAATCGTGCTTGGCGACTTCAATGCCAGGGTGGGCAAAGAAGGGATCTTTGGAACCACCGTCGGAAAATTGAGCCTCCACGACGAAACGTCCGACAACGGATTGAGGCTGATCGAGTTCGCCGGGGCCCGAAACATGGTAGTATGCAGTACTAGGTTCAAGCATAAAAAGATCCATCAAGCTACCTGGCTGTCTCCGGATCGAAAAACGAGAAACCAAATCGATCATGTTGCGATAGACGGAAGGCACGCTTCCAG
>NW_016159677.1:38408-62948 GCF_001687245.7 Rhagoletis zephyria
CATGTCGTTCGAATGGACACCGACGCTCCAGCTCTGAAAGTATTCAACTCGGAACCCGCTGGTGGTAGCAGAGGAAGAGGGAGGCCCCCACTGCGATGGAAAGATCAGGTGGAGAAGGACTTGGCTTCACTTGGCGTTTCCAATTGGCGTCAGTTGGCACAGAGGAGAAACGACTGGCGTGCTTTGCTAAACTCGGCCAAATTCGCTTAGGAAGTTACAGCGCCAAAAAAGAAGAAGAAGAAGAAGATAACAGGTGGAAGGCAAGTGCATCGGCAACATCATCATCCGCAAAAAGGATCCATTCCGCTTCAAATTGCGTAGATCAGCACAGTGACAACAACGCGCAGGGCCAACAACCGCCACAGTAGCGGGTTCAACAACGCGCGAAAGCATCAATGAGGCGCGAATACGACAACGCGCCACAGTACCAGCAACAACAGCGCGAGATAACAACGACGCCAAAGTAGTGGGTACAACAGCGAGCGAAAGCAACAACTCGCGTACAACGGCGCGCGACAGCAACACCCCGCCACAGTAGTGGGGGCAACAGCGCGCGAAGGCAACAACGCGCGAAGCAACAACGGCGGCACAGTAGCAGCCATACCGGCATTAACCGGCCACATCACCAACGGCGCAACACTAGCAACCGCCCAAAGAGCGGCAACCGAGCGCGCCAAGGCGCCAGCGACCGCGGAAGGAGCGGCAACAACAACAACAACAGCAAACGGGGTAAGCACCCGGGTTACCAACAACCGGGGTAAGCACTCGGTTTACCAGCGACCGCGGAAGGAGCGGCAACAACAACAACAACAGCAACCGGGGTAAGCCCCCGGGTTACCAACAACCGGGGTAAGCACCCGGGTTACCAGCAACCGCCCAAAGAGCGGCAACCGAGCGCTCCAAAGCGCCAGCGACCGCGGCAGGAGCAGCAACAACAACAGCAGCGCGCAACACCAGCAAAAACAGCAACAGCAGTGCCTCTACCAATGCCTGCTGCAGCATTAGGGAGAGTCCTTCGGGCCTAAACAAAATCTGTTTCTTTTCTCTAATGTAACTTTTAAAAGAACTTAGAAACTAAGGGAAAGTTATAGAAAAGACAAAAGAATAACAAGAGAAGAAAAACCAAACCTTTAAAATTCAAACTTTTTTTAAACTAAGAATTAAAACAATAAAATGTAAACAAAAGAAAGTAAAAGGAAATTTAATAATACGAAGTAAAATAATTTTCTTTTATATTCTTATATACATGCATATATATATATATATATATAAATATAAATACATATATATGATATAGAAACTTAACTTAGCTAAACAACGACATATGAACACCCTTGAAATTTTGTTTTATAAAGCAGAAATATAATAATATAATATAAACGAGAAATCTTGATAATTTAAATAAATAAATAACATAAAATTAAATTAAATTAGATTGAATTAATTTAAACTAAATGAAGATTCAATCAAGCAATTTAACATTAACTAAAGCTAGATAAAATGAAATAAACTATCATCTAGAAAAACTTAAAATAACTTAATTTTAAATAAATGAACACGGAAGTTATATAACTAAAGGAACTAATATAAATTAATATAAATTAACATAAAATAACAATTTCGCGAAAATTCAACAGAAATGATTTTAAATAAATAAACATTTAAAATTGAAATAAATAAATATTTAACAATTTTAACAAAAGAACGGCCACAACATAATTTGGTAAACTAACATAATAAACTTATAAATAATTAAATATAATAATACTAATAACAACAATAAACCTAAAAAGCAAAAAGAAAATATATAGATAATTTGAAACGAAATTAAACCCATACTAAAAGACATTTAAGAGAAATGAAAATTTAAGCTTAACTATCCCTACCTTTGTCTAAATTACGTTCACTTGTCTAAATTACTTACCTGCTTTACTTATGTTAACTTTTGTGGTTAATATACATACTTACCTGACTTACATACCAGATTTACCCTAATCCTAATTACATATACTGACCTGCAGAACTTAATTTAACTTCCCTTATATACATACTTACATACATATATTTACCTTAGACATAAGAAAATAATTACCTTAGTTTTGATTACCTTAGAGTTAAGCCAGCGATTTAGATGATAGAATTTTAGAAGTTAGGAATTAGTTTTTAAGAAATGTTAGTATTTAGACTAGTTAGTTTTAGTGAATAGAGTTAAGGAAATGAGTTTTGAATAAATTTGTTATAAAAATGGGAATGTTGATCCTTTTATTCATGTAGGGAGGCACGATAGGGACTTTTACTATGGGGTCATCGAGAATAGGGTGCGCCGGTGACCACGGCTGCGGGTGGGTCAGCACCAGGGGCCACACTTGCACCAGTGGCCCCCACCCATATTCGGCCTTAGTTTTTTTTTTGGTTCATTTCTTCTTATTTCAGTTTTAGTTTGGATTCTGCTTTCTCTTGATTTTTCCGTTTATTTTAAATACTTATAAATACTTAACGTTTTCTTTCAGCTTTTTTGTTTGTAACTGTTTTTTTGAATTTTTTGAATTGTGTCTGTCCGATACTTCCGGCCATGCCGGAAGCGAAGATGTTTGACACGCATGACTTTTCGCTGCTATGGCGCAGGGAACAGTAGTGAGGCAAGGACCCCGCCCAGCCGACATGGTTAGCCACAGTGCACCCCATTGTGTCATGCCGCCTTCCCTCACTGCTGCTCCCAACGTATGCGTACCATAACACTATCTATACATACACACATCTGCTTTTGCTTAAGGTTATATTTTTTCGCTTTTTTATCAATGTAGATCCCTACCTCTACCACTGTTCGTTTTAATAACATTCATGTTATTCTGTTTTTCCATTATCTTCTTTTTTATCATAATACTCTATCGATAACAAAATCGATTATAACGTCCATCAATATATCGATAAAAAAAATCTATGACAAATTCGATAAAAAATTCAATAGCAACATCGATAATACCATTGGTACCTAAATCGAGTAGAAAATCGATAAAAATATCGATAACAAAATCGACAAATATCGAAAACAAAACCTATAACAACATCGATAAATATCGATAACAAAATCGATAAATATCGATAACAAAATCGATAAATATCGATAACAAAATCGATAAATATCGTTATCAAAATCGATAAAAAATCGATTTATATCTATAACAAAATAAATAAATATCGACAACAAAATCGATAAATGTCAATAACAAAATCGATAAATATCGATAACAAAATGGGATAAATATCGATAACAAAATCGATAACACAATGGGATAAATATCGATAACAAAATTGATAAATATCGCTAACAAAGTCGATAAATATCGATAAGAATCGGTAACAAAACCGATAATTATCGATAACAAAATCTATGAATATCGATAACAAAATCGGTAAATATCGGTAACAAAATCGATAAACATCGATAACAAAATCGATAAATATCGATAACAAAACCGATAAAAATATCGATTATTTTATCGGTAAGTCTCGAGAATCCCGAAAATCTCTAAAATCCCAAAATAGTTCCCAGATTGAGTCTCTGTGTCTCTCTCTGTATCTTTTTTTCTTTAATTACCTCTATTTTAATCTTTCTTCCACTATCTTCATCTTTGCTTTTATCGGTATCCTCATCCTCCTCTTTGTCTTTACTTTTATGTTCGTCATTTTTTTAGCTACATGTTCCCCTTCACATTTGCCCTTATATATATAAGTAAAGTGTTTAAATTTACCTTGGTCTTCATTTTCACCTTTATCTTTACGCATCTTTGTTTTTGTTTTTTTTTTTACCTTTGCCTTTATCCTTTTCTTCATTTATGTACGCAGTCACCTTTACTTTCATTCTTGTATTTAAAATTTTTGTTAAATTAAGACCATATGCATACACACAAGCAGCACTTGTTTCAGCCCCAACCATTTCCGTTTCATCATTTCCGTTGCAACATTTCCGTGTGCAATTTCCGCTGAATTTGCCAATTTACTCCCAACCAACCAACCGCCGCTAAAGAAGTTTCACTTCAAAAAGGAGAACAAATTGTGTTATGAGTACATATGTACATATGTTAATAGATACATACATAAGTAAGATTTTTTTACAAAACTTCATTTTCCCTTAAAAATAAAAATAAAATAATTTCCAATTAGTTTTTTACCAAATTGTTGGAGAAATTATAATATTTTCCCTTATTTGTTGTGCGGGCGCGTTACTTTTCAAACAAAGAGCTACTCCGTATAATTACTGGGTTAATTTTAAATATTTACTTTGGTATTTTTTTTAAATAAATGCATATGTAAGTAATAATTTTAAAAGTGGTACTATCGACTTACGTACATTTGGGTTAACAACGTTTCACTTCTGTTTCGCGCAAAGTCAATTGTACATATATTCGTACATAGTTAAGTTTTCGAAGTATACATATAACACATACCTTTCAAATACCTTCCAGGCTCTCTCATTTTTCCCCCGTAGAATATGTAGCTACATAGTACATACATATTAGTTATATACAAATTTGCATACAAATATTCGTCCATATTGATCACCTAGAAAACAGTTAGTTTGGGTTAGGTCAGGGTAATCCGTATTTTGCATGCCACGCACATACATACGTATATATGAGCCATATATAATGTGACTAGCCGTACTTCTTTCGGAAGTACAGTACTTCTTTTTTGGCTCTTGTACTTCGTACTTCGAAGTACAGTCAAATGTACTTCTTTACGATATTTTTTACTTCGGGAGGGAGATTCTGTAACCAGTTAGCGACAATTTTATAAATGTTTTTGAATTTAGAATTTCCCCCTAGGTCCTGTTCATCTCCGTTCTTCTGGACATTCGTCACATGGCCTGGGCGATAAATTCTGTCAAACCATTAAAGTCGACGGCATCATGTCTGCGCAGCTGCAAAGGGCTCTGAAGGTTTCGTGCAATTGGTTGGATCCATGCGTGAGGACCGGGTACCTCCCCAAGGCTTGGAGGGTAGTCAGTGTCATCCCGAAGGCCGAAAAAGGTTATCATGTTTCTCCTAGGGATTTTAGGCCTATCAGTCACTGTCTTTCAAGAGCTCAATATGCTTATTGCAAGAAAAGGTTGGTGAATACCGTCCTGCACACAGTGGTAAAGTCCTCAGAAGAAGCCTTCACGCAGGAAGTTTATGCATTAGGGGCCTCTTTGATATCGAGGGGGCCTTCAACAATGTCACTCCAGATTCAATAGTCAAGTATATTCATAATCTGGAGGTTGAAACCAACCTGATAAGCTTACTTTATGACAGAACTGTCGCGACGAGTAGGGGAGTCAATGGGAGCACTCCTCAAGGTGGTTTTCTCTCTCCCCTGCCCTGGATTGCGGTTGTAAACGACCTTCTAGAGGAACTGGAAAAGTGATCTGTCGAGTGATCGCCTATGTGATGATGTGGAACTTTTGGTTAAGGGACGATTTCTATACACCCTTTTTGATCTAGTTCAAGGTTACCTGAACCAGGTAACTAGGTGGGCGATCAACGGCAGCTGTCGTAGAAGCCTAACATTGAAGAAAAGGTACGAAAGGTGCGATTGGTATTCATGTGGTGAGACTAGAAACTGACTAGAGACTGATCCTTTTGTATAAGCTGTCAAGAGGAAGTTGGTGTGGAATCATCTCCATACATTCTTTTAGACTGTCCAACCTTCGCGAGGCTTAGATGGAAACATTTTGGCTCGCCCTTGTGAATAAACTCTTAGCTCTCAGGGATCTAAATTAGCCGCATTCGAAGTTTCGTAATCGGCTCGCGGCGTTACCTTAACCCAACCTAACCTGTACTTCTTTGAGCTATGAAATATTTGGCCACATTAGCCATATATCAACCGCACAATAAATAGCACATGCGAAATATACATACATACACCCTTGCAGACATACATAATTACATACGAACATATTTATTGCATTGATGATTTTTTTTGGGGTTTTACGCGTACCTTCGGTGATTTTTTTAGCAATTTTAAAAATTGATACTGTGTAAACATACATATGTACATACGTTTATACATACATACATATATACGCAAATAACTTATACTTTTTCATTTCTGTGACTTTTGGATAGTTTTCGCCTATGTACATACATACGTACGTACATACACATGTTCGTAAAGTGCACTTGTCATATATATATGAGCATATATATATATTTGCAAACGTATGTACATATAGAAATTTTGCATCTTAAAAGATACAAATTAGGCATCCCAGTAGGAAAATTTTCCTATTAGATAGTGATAAAGACCATAACTGAGTCAGTCGTTGTATTTTATATCTCAAGAATTTGTGCATAAGTTTTTCAATTTTACATTGATTGAGATTCACGCATCGTTCTTTGGGTTGTGGGTAAACCCTGTAGGGAAAACACGAACTAGTGAACCAGATTTCTAGTTCAGTACTAGTTCTTTTTTGCCAAAAACGAACCAGACCGATAGTAACTAGTTCCGCACCAGTCCAAAAGCAATAAATGTGGTACTTTCACTAAACTATTCTATTTTAAATTTTAAAAGCAGGGAAGGTAATCATGATGAGTAAAATAATTTAAATCAGCATTAAATCATTATTTTATGAATTATTATTGAGTTTTATTTTTTCGCTCAAACGGAAATAATTATTATTTCATTTTTATTTTTGGGATTACAAATAATGATTATTTTATGATTTTTATTTTTTCGCGCAGAGATTATCATTAAATTTCAGTTTTATTTTAAGACTTAAAAATAATGATAATTTATAAAATTGAAAAGGCCATAAAGACGCAACCTACTGAAATTTTTACCTGAAAAGCATATATGTAATACTCCTATATTGGCAGTAAGAGCTAGTACCGTCCGAAAACACTACAGTACAGATATATCAATAAACACGTACGAAAGAAAAGGAACACATACGTTTATAAATAAACATGTACACAACACATATACAAAAACGGCACTCAAGTACACAATACATTGACAAAAACAGTACTAGACTGTCTCGCTTTGATTTCGGAATGCTTACACATTGAGATGTTAGCTTACTGCCAATATAGAAGTATTACATATATGCTGAAAAGTTTGGTTCTTATTCCTTTTATAAGGATGCGGCTACCTCTTAAAAGGATATGTCGGTAATCACGCTGGTATAGTTTTTGAGTTGCTTAATAATCATTATACTTAGTGATTCCATAAACAAAGGCCAAGATCCTGAAGGACAATTGAGAAAGGCAATGCAGTTGCAGAAAAAGAGGCATTTAAAAAAAAAGTCAAAATAATTACCACTTTCTCACTAAATTTATTTAAAAATGCAAGCCACCAGAGCTACCTTTTTTTTACGAAAAAACAAATTAATTTTTTTTTATGCAATCCAGCAGAGCTACCTTAATACAGTCAGTCAATAAAGTTTAGGTACCACGAATTTTTTGCAATACGGGCAACTATTTTTTAAATATTTTAGTTTCCGGTAATTTTTTATAAAAATATGGTCAATTCTACAACAAAATCCTCAAAAATCAGAATTACAAGCCTTGTGCAAAATTTAAGAAAATTCTTAATTAATTTCATTAAAATAATTCACTTTCTATTTACGCTCTCTAGTAAAAGTTTTTTTGCCCATTCAATTTTAGTATAATGAAGTGCAAGTATGAGGAAGCTAGGACTTACCAAACAAAAAAAAAAAAATTGCTAAATATCAATAGTAAGTCCTAGCTACCTCAAACTAGCACTTTGTTATACTAAAATTTAATGGGCTAATAACTGAGTACTTAACTTTTTTCTAAAGAGTGTAAATTGCAACACTTGGATGGAAATTCGCAGAGTTTTCTTTAATTTTGCAAGGGTTGGAATCTGATTTTTGAGGATTTTTGTGTAGAATTACCATATTTTTATAAAAAATTAGCGGAACTAAAATATTTAAAAATAGTTGCCGGTATTGTAAAAACTTCACTATACCTAAACTTTATTGACTGACTGTATATCTTATTTAAGTTAAGTACGACAAAAACTTTCGAAGTACTTCATATACATATAAGCTTAAAAAGAACTGAATTTACTTAAAAATCAATATGCTTAAATTTAGACAAGTAAGACAAAGTGAACTAATATTTTTACTTTTAAGCAGAACGCACTTTTGTTTTTTACTTACTACTTAAGTTTAATACTACTACNTTCCTTCAACCGATCGTATTTAATATAAAAGGGAAATGTTTCGACAAGCCTGATTAGAAATATATATCTAAGATGGCGAATTTATAACAGGTTGGAAACTACACATAACAAATGGATGCAGATCGAACTAGATCTCATCTGTCGAATTAGGAACTGGTTTGGAACTAAAGAAAAGGGGATGCAAAACGAACTAGATCTTATATGTCGAATTTTGAACTGGTTCGGAACTAGAGCCAAAGGGATGCAACGGGGGACAATTGACACTTACTAGGACATCGCAATGTTAAATTCGCCAGTCGATAGCATGCAAAAGAGAATTAACGCGTACTAGTCATGGTTCCAAACGCACTAAAACCGAACCAGTTCCGCACTAGTTCGTTTCCCTACAGGGAATACCGTCATTTTGCTTAATTTATTAAGAATCAAAACCATCTTATTTCCCAAATACCTTCCATACATTGTTTTTAGGTTAAAAATGTCGGCCGCGCTAAATCTTTTCACTCGATGTTCCGATCAAGTCGTCGAATTCAATGCGAATTTTGACGCAACGACTTTGATTGAACACTCCAAAATTTCTTTGGAGATTATGAAAGAGGAGCTAGGCGANCAATGCGAATTTTGACGCAACGACTTTGATTGAACACTACAAAATTCCTTTGGAGATTATGAAAGAGGAGCTAGGCGAGCATTGGAGTAAAACGAAATCTGCATATCGTCGTTTAAAGTGCAAAACCGCGTATCAACAAAATGCAAAACCGCGTATCAGCAAAAATGCAAAACAGCGTAATTGAACTTGTAGAAATTGTTTTTTAGAGCGTAAAACACTCATACTTCAAAATGGTTCTCTTTTTATAAAGCATTCGCATTTCCTGCTAGTATATTTCAGGACGAATGGATAAGGATTGAGCAAAGAGCTTGTGTGAGCAAATCCAATTTTTGGCAGCCAATGTCAGGTACGCGGTTTTGCAGAATTACTATACGCGGTTTTGTACTTTAAACGACGATATGAGAAATGCAGTCTCTTAAAGAAGATGAAGAGGTAGAGGCAGTAAGGGCAAAATATTCTGCTACTTTAAAAGATTACCTCTCATGTATAAGCTGCATTACATTACACCGCAAGGCCTTCATGCCCCTTGCTCTATAATTTGCAACTACCACCTTGTGATACTGAAGTTTTTCGTGGCGACTATGTATCTTGGTCAAGTTTTCGCGATCTTTTTACGGCCATTTATATTAATAATTCGCGCCTAAGCAACGTAGAGAAGTTGTGTCACTTGCTTCGAAAGACGAGCGGAGAAGCGAAGGAAATTGTTGGTAAATCTCCTCTAACAAATCAAGACTTTGAATTAGCATGGGCTAACCTCAAAGCTACATATGAAAATAAACGTGTTTTAGTTAATAGCCAGCTGAAGTTGTCGTTCGCATTACCAGTCATTCGGACTGAAAGCGCTTCAGCATTAAAGGACCTACAACGGAATATTTATTTATTTATTTATTTATTTATATCTAGTAATCTAGAAATACATGATTTCTTACAGACTACTACAAAAATACTTAACGATAAAAGTTCAAGCTTAACTATATAGTTCATTCAATGATAGTTTAAACAATTGCTTAGACGACGAGAAATCCTAGGCCAAAGAATTTGAAATTTGATTAAACTCTTTCAATGCTCTATGAATCGGAGCATAGGAAGCATAAACCGTCCGGACTCGCTCCAGAAAGAAAAAATCATTGCTCCGCAATTTTCTTTGTGGAATATAAAAATAAATGCGCTCTAAAATAAATGGCCAGTCGATTTCTCCACAGAATATCAAAAATAAAGCAGAGTGAGAGAACACTCCGTCTACTTTGTAAGGACTTCAAATTAATTAAAGCACATCTATAAGTTGACCAACCGTCCTCCCTTGAGGAGGATTGTCCTCCTGAAACGTAATTTGTCCTCCTCAAAAATATTGTCCTTCTCTGTCCTCCTTTTGAGCAAAAATGTCCTCCTTTTCAAGTTTTATAGCAGTCATGAAATTTTCAAAAAATTTCGTTAAGAATATTATTATTTCCTATTGGACACAATCATTGGCCCGTAGTCATAGAGAAATTAGAAAAAGGTTTTAATGATTTAAGTTGTGTTTTATAGTAATCACCATTTTAACTCTTTCATAGTCAACTTAAAATGCATTTTATGGCAAAAACAGAGTTTTAACTTTAAAATTAGGAGAAATGGTAAAATAAGGCCCTAAGTTATGTTTTTCTGTTGAAGTAGGGGACGCAGTAGCACCTAGGTTCGGTCCCCACTCCAAACAAATTTTTTTAATGTTACTAATATTTTTTAATATAAACATTTTCTTTAGTTTACTTTATGAAACTTTATTTTATTCTTTTTTAAATGGGATTTCACATAATCATTTCAAGTAAATCAAATTTTTGGAGCTTAATTTTACTTAAAAAGGTCACAACAACTATAATTACATAAACAAAATTTAAATAATGATTTTTAAAAGAACAAAAAAGATGTAAAAAATGTTTCCTGGCAGTGAGATTCGAACCCATGACTTCCCGGCTTGAACTAATTGAAGTACTCATCGTCGTTTAAAGTACCAAACCGCGTATCGTCATTCTGCAAAACCGCGTAACTCACTTTTGCTGCCAAACATTGGATTTACTCACACAAGCTCTTGGCTCAATCCTTATCCATTCGTCCTGAAATATACTAGCCAGAAATGCGATTACTTTATAAAAAAGATAATCATTTTGAAATAAGAGTGTGAAAATAATTTATGCGACCTCACATACGCGGTTTTGTACTTTAAACGACGTCATATTTCTTTATATTGCCGAGTAAATTTTTTTCTCTTCATATGGATAACTCTGTTCTCTCTGATCTTAACAAAAAACTGTTTCAAAGATGTCTGTGATTGACACAACTTAAAAATCTATTCTAAACTTAAAATTTTATTTTAACAATAATGAGTTGAACAGCNCCTCACATACGCGGTTTTGTACTTTAAACGACGTCATATTTCTTTATATTGCCGAGTAAATTTTTCTCTCTTCATATGGATAACTCTGCTCTCTCTGATCTTAACAAAAAGCTGTTTCAAAGATGTCTGTGATTGACACAACTTAAAAGTCTATTCTAAACTTAAATTTTATTTTAACAAGAATGAGTTGAACAACGTAAACTCCTTTTGGCCTTTATCAATAACAGTTAATACGGCTTTCCCATAGCAATTCGCACTCCAATTACCCTTCGAATTACGTAATTCGACATACTAAATTTTGAGAGCGTTTCCCGGAAATTTTGCCACTTATTCTCATTAACAACATGCAAACGATTAATTCTTGTATATATACATAAAATAGGGTGATCCAAAGTAACTAACCTAGTGAATTTATGGCCTTAAAATGACCTATTTACTGAGAAGGAAATTCCCCAATTTGGAAACATTTTTTTTTTCAATTTTAAAAGGTTTTGGTGGGCATTTGAAATTTTGTATGTAAGTAACACGTAAAAAAATTTGTTTTCATTATATATAACTTTTATATAACTTTAGTTATAACTTTTGAACCGTTAAATAAAGTTATAAAAAAGGGATAAACGTTTTTTCTAGGCATATTCTTGAAGGGCATTGAATTCTCTAAAAAATTACCCTGAAGTTAGTTGTCTTAGAGAGGATTAAGAGTATTAAATATGTTAATGATATTGCTGAACGAAATATAGCGTTGATACAAAATTATAATCGAACTTTGACAAAAGACGAAGAAAAAAAGCCATTTTTTGGGAGCAATACAATTAAAATTAACTAATTTAAAAAGAAATAGTCAAAACTTGTTAATATGTGGGGGTCTTATAATTATGTAACGCAGTGTACTATTAACTTGTTTGGCTTGTGTTTAGAGAAACTTTGAATTGCTAATTTATTTGTTATTTATGTGTTAAAATAATCACAATTTTTTTGTTGTGTTTTCAATGTGGAGAATTTGTCCTCCTGGAATGTTAAAAAATTCTGGTCACCTTAACATCTAGCATCATACGAGGGAATCGGATCATCAAAGTTAAGTGATCTGAGAGCAAAACGAAGAAAATTCTTTTGAATTCGCTCAAGTCTATTAATCTGACAAAGGTGATATGGCCTCCATATAAAGACAGCATATTCTAACTTAGATCGTACAAGCAAGGTAAAAAGTAACTTTAAAGTGTAAGTATCAGTAACGTCTGAACCGAAGCGCCGAATAAAGGCAAGTGTAGAATATGACTTAGAAATTATATAATTTAAATGACTCAGAAATATGAATTTTGAGTCAAAAATTACGCCCAGATCTGAAACTTCATCCAAAGTGGTGAGACGTGATTCCTTAATTAAATATGAAGTAGCAAATAACTGCCTAGACTTGGAAAACGTTATGTGAGAACACTTCCTAATATTTAGCTGAAGTTGATTTTTATCACACCATGCCACGGCGTTATTGAGATCTGACTGTAGCTTAGCAGAATCAGACCGACTTGAAATTGTTTTAATAATTTTTAAATTGTCTGCATATAAAATAAATTCAGAAAATTTAAAACAATCAGATATATCATTAATAAAAATGATGAAGAGTAATGGACCCGGAATACTGCCCTGTGGGACACCAGAAGAGGCAACAAAAGGATGGGAAGAAACATTATCAACAACAACTACACATTTACGACATGAAAGGCACGACTTTATCCATTTGAAAAAAAATTGAATGAAACCCAAAACTGCGCAATTTAGCGATTAAAATTGAATGGTTGACTTTGTCAAAAGCCTTAGAAAAGTCGGTATAGATTGTATCGATTTGGAATCTGTCATTGAAAGCAGACGTACAAAATTCTGTGAATACAGCAAGATTAGTGATGGTTGGCCTGCCAGTCATGAAACCGTTCTGGTTATTAGATATGTGACGCTTTACGGCAAAATACATCTTTTGTTTGATAATATATTCAAACAGCTTCGATGTCGTAGAAACTTTGGAAATAGGCCTATAATTAGCAACATCTTTTTTATTACCAGCCTGGAATAAAGGTGAGATGGACGTAACTTTCCACGCATCAATAAAGTCCCCGATTCAATCGATTTATTAAAAATTAGCAAAAGAGGATATGTAAGGGCAAGACAATTCTTGAAGAGATAGGGTGAGAAACCATCAATATCCACATGCGAAGAGCTTTTATGGCCCTGAATTCCATCCCAAACATCCTCAATAGACAGCGAAAGAGAGCCAAAGTTAATGGTGGAATTGGTTTTCCAAAAATTATCACTAAGATGTTCCGACGATGGATCAAAGTTAGAACTAAAAAAGTCAGCAAAAAGATCAGCTGTCTCCTGGGTGGAGGAAGCATAACTCTCATTGTAAAATACCTCGGAGGGAATATTAGAGCAGGACTTTTTGGACTTAACGTAACGCCAGAAAGCTTTTGGATTACACTTAATATCAGACTCAAATTTACGAATATAATTACGCTGGAGAATTTTATTTAAATGTTTGAACTTCTTGGAGTAGCGCAAGTATTTTTCCCTATACGCTTGGGCACTTGTTAATTAAAATTTTCTTAAAACTTATTCCTCAAATTCTTTAGCCTTTTTAATTTTTTCGTATACCAAGGAACCCTATAGCACTTCTTACTAACACGTGGTAGGTTTTCGCAGAAGATTTCATACATCTTTGTTCTAAACTTGTCAAAGCATGAAGAAATATTAATTCCAGTAAAATGAGAATCCCAATCTAATAGAGAAATTTCGTTATCTACAATATTAAAATTTGAACGTTTAAAGCAGAACTTATTATTTTGATTATTAACACAAAGACTTTTAAAACTGTAAAATTCTAGACAAATAGTGAGCGGTATGTGATGATTACAAGAACTTGATAAAGGATCAAGACATTCATGAAGTGTGAAATGCGTGTTATCGATTATGAAGATAAGATCCAGAATTCGACAAAACTTGTTTAAAAACTGTTGATTTGAATAAAATGTAGACTTAAAAAACAGTCAACTAAGTAGGACTCCGAAAAGCTATTAATGGTCTTGGAATTAGGGCATAGTTACTATTTACATATGACACTTCAATACTAGGCAAGTTGAAGTCTCCAAGAACACAAAAGTTGCTACCAGAATGTTTGCAGATGAGAGCCGTTATGGTGTCAACATGCGCTTTGTAGAGACTATCAATACTGGACGGTGGAATGTAGGACGCACAGATATAGATATTCCTGGTACCTTGTACCACAACGCAAAGTTGGTCCAGAAGTGAGTCCACATTTTCTAAATGAAAGAGTGATGAGCGATACTGACGCTGGACAGCGATTAAAACACCACCGCCCCTTGACAATCCAGTTTTAATAAAATCACGATCTTTCCGGTTCACATTAAATATATTGGGGTCGAAAAAATCATTTTCACAAAAATCAGCATTCAACCATGTTTCAATAAGAACTTCATAGTCCAAGTGAGTACTCATATTAAAAACTGTTCTGGATTTTGTTCTGAGTCCAGAAACATTATGAAAATATATCCGAAGAGACTTGGAAAGAGGTTCACAGAGAAGGGAATCAGTTACGGTTTTGGTTGTGCCGCACCTGCTTTCTGAAAAAACTCAAACGGATGCACATTAACATCAGCTGGCCAAATCGCAGAGTAGAGAAGAGATGCGTAGTGTAAAGATGGAACTCCTATCTTGAAATTGACATGTTTTAATGTTTTAACATCTACATCTTTCTTCATCAGCATATGGCAGGATATCAAGCTATACTCAATGGACGTATTCTTCGAAATATATGCGACAATGTTATCAGCGGTGACTGAATTCATAAACGACGACAGGTGTAGCCATTTTGTTCGTGGTGCAACTTCTAACTCACTACTAGCATTGCAACCAGCAATGGTCTTGCGACTGGGGTGGTTGTTATTATTAACAGCAGAAGCAGAAGCATTAGCATTATCACACGCAACAGGTATATATAAGCGAGTGGCGTTAGCATAAGACAACGGCATAGCGATGTTAGCATTAGCAGTAGTGCCAGCGCCCGCTGCAGTAGCGGACGTAGGCGCGCGTAAGATACCTTGATCAGTTGACTGCGTCGGCGCAGGAGCGACTAAATTACACTGTTCGTATGAGTCAATCGGCAAAGCAACAGGCAGGCGATCAGAAGCAGCAGACAGTTGAATATCATTAGAGCAAGACGAGTTACCGACACTGTTAACAAGAGAAGCAGTGGGCAAAACTCTAGACATCGCGGTCACGGGTGAGCGAGGTTGTGATGTTTTGTTTTCATTTTTGCATTTTTTTTTCGCGTCTGGCACCCACATGCAAGTACACGCGCACGGAGGTGTTTTATCTCAGCCGTAAGTAGCGCTAGGGCTGAGGCGACCTCTTCGGTTTGGCATTTCTGCATTGATCTTATATCAGAGCGCAATTCATCTGTCTTTGCTATCAACAACTGTTTATCCGCTTGAAGAGAACTAAGCACAGCAGTCGCACGAGCTTGTTCATATTTAAGAGCAGCAATTTCTTTGTATTGTCTTCGTTTTCACTTTGTCCATTTTCACTGTGCTTCTGCATTACGACCGGCTTAAGCAATTGTTGTTGGGGCAAAATATTTGCACTAAGGTTTGTTGAAGCAGACGAATTAGTATCAATTGCACTCTCCACCTCACGAAGACACAGAGGGGGAGAACGGCGAGATCTTCTGTGAATGTCCGAACAAATTTTGCAGAAAAAGCTGCTATTAGAGCTGATCAAATAATCCAAGTCTACGGGAGAAATACCGGCACACTTAAGGTGGAAAAGTTCACAAAATTTAGCATATTGAACTTTGGCTTCGTTATTACGGTCAACTTTTAGACCACAGAAACAAGGCATTTTGTGTAATTCAACAATTTTATTTCAAAATAGAGTCACTGTCTCGAGCACATTAATTTGTTTACACAATAAATAACCGAAGCAAACACAAAAATCGCCGAGCGCAGTAAATATACGTCCGCTCGAATTGACGGCTGCCTATCACGGGGTGTTTAGCGGCTCTAGCGATCTACGACGTTGATGTGTTAAATTGGGATCCAATTATAGTGTTCCTATGTTCTAATAGACTTCCTGAGGTAATACTCAGCCTGTGGGAACAGACGCTCTGGAACAAAGCTGCCATACCGAAGTGGAGTCAAATGGATGCCTTCCTCACTCAGCGGTTCTGCAGTCTGGAATCGATCGTGGACGTAAAATATTCGTCAACGGCACCTGCAACGGGTCAACAACAACGGTCAGCTCCACATGCACAGAACTCAGTAGGTCAAAAGAAGTCGTCATATGCTACGAAAGTTGCGAATGCTACAAATTGCGTTCTATGCCCAAAACAACAACACGCTCTAAGACTTTGCAAAAAGTTCTTGAATCTTTCGGTTAGTGAAAGATATGCCACAGTTAAAAAACATAGCTGCTGTATTAACTGCCTTACGAGGGGGCACTCGATTAATGAGTGCAAAAGCAATTATTCATGCACAACGTGCAATAGTAGACATCACACTCTACTCCATAGAGTGAGTTCATGTACTCAAGTGGCAAATCAGGGAGCTTCGTCACAAGCTTTCCATATACAGTCCACTACTCCTAATAGTAGCTCATTAATCGAATTTGCTAATGGAAGCAACTGCCTTTGTGTTACCACAAATTACCGGCAACTTGCCTTCTACTTCGATAGATACGTCCATACTTAGGGAGATACCTGATGTTCCTCTTGCGGACCCCAGCTTTTTACGAAGCGGACCCATCGATGTTCTAATTGGGGGTGACTTGTATCCTAAGGTTATGATGGAGGGAGTGAAGTGAAGCATTCACAACAATCTGTTATCCCAAGAAACTGTGTTCGGGTGGATTGTCACTGGGGCAACTTCCACTAAACACGTTTCTTGCTTTGCAACAAAGATCTCAATGGGAGAGGATAGCGCCATAGGTGATCAACTCCGCAAGTTTTGGGAATTAGAGGAAGTCCCAAGGCGGCATCTTAAAAGCGCGGAGGACGAGTTGTGTGAAGAGTTATTCGTTAAAACTACTACACGGAGTTCAGACGGCCGTTACGTCGTATCGCTACCTTTTAAAAAGGAGTTTCGTACGGTAATTAAACTGGGATCTCCACGCGCTAATGCGCTGCGGCAATTCATGCGAAATGAAAGCAGGTTGTTAAAAAACGTTCCGCTTAAAGCAGATTACGACAGCGTAGTTAAGGAATTTTTACAGTCACATGGAAAGGGTAGCTATGCCTCGCTTTCAGAATTTTCCATCACATTTTAACCTTCCACATTACGTAGTAATCAAGCCCGAAAGCACTTCGACGAAGTTAAGGGTGGTCTTCAATGCCTCGAGCAACTCATCTAACGGTGTATGTCTTAACGACATTTTACATGTAGGTCCAGTACTTCA
This sequence comes from Rhagoletis zephyria, assembly GCF_001687245.7. NCBI lineage: Eukaryota > Metazoa > Arthropoda > Insecta > Diptera > Tephritidae > Rhagoletis > Rhagoletis zephyria. Next base: position 56,030 of record NW_016159677.1, read on the forward strand.
GGCAGACTTAACATTGCTTCTTGTACGGTACAGAATATACAAGTTTGTTTTCAACAGCGATATACAAAAAATGTATCGCCAAATTTTGGTACATCCAGATCATAGGCCCCATCAAAGGATTTTGTTCCGTACTGCTACAGAAAAGACATTGAGGATTATCAGTTGAAAACTGTAACATTTGGTGCCAACTGCGCTCCGTATTTAGCTATACGAACACTACTCCAGTTAGCTAAAGACTGTCAAAATTCTCATCCACTCGCGGCTAAAATTTTGAGAAATTTGATGTACGTCGATGATGTTTTAGCAGGTTTCCCTGACATTTCTACTGCTCTACGAGCACGAAACGAGTTAATAGATACTCTAGCTAGCGCAGGCTTTTCGTTAAGAAAGTGGTGTTCAAACTCGAAAGATTTACTGACAGATCTTCCTAAGGATCACACCTTAGATAGAGAATTTCTAGATTTCGATGAAACTAGCCACACAAAAGCACTGGGAATTAGATAGAATGCGCGCCTAGACCATTTTTATTTCATAGTACAACCACTATCCTTAAAAAATTCGTATACTAAGCGTGAGGTCTTATCGACTATTTCTAAGCTTTTTGACCCAACCGGTTGGTTAGCGCCCATAGTGGTTATAGCTAAACTTATAATGCAAGAGATTTGGTTAGATAATACTCCATGGGATAAACCGTTGAGTTCCAAAACACTTGCTAAATGGAAAGATTTTGTAGAAAGTTACAGGTTTATAGGCTTCATTAAAATTCCGCGATGGGTAGAATATACCGATGAATCTCCCACCGAAATTCATGCCTTTTGCGACGCCTCGGAAAAGGCATACGCGGGGGTGATTTATTTGCGGACAGAAAACCAAAGAAACTATAGCGTCACATCTATTGTTGGCAAAAACAAAAGTGGCCCCACTAAAAACTATCTCGCTCCCCCGATTAGAATTATGGAGAGCGCTTCTCATAACAGAAATCCTAAATTCGTTGTTGAATGAGATCTCCATTCGTGCGAAAACCATCTTCTGTTGGACGGATTCGACAATCGTGTTGTCATGGTTGAGAAAACCACCCTACGCTTGGACAACATTTGTAGCCAACCGGGTTTCAAAGATACAAGAGCGAACTGGTCAAGCCCACTGGCGTCACGTTGATTCCAAGGAAAATCCTGCAGATCTTGGCAGCCGGGGAGTCCATCCACAGGAGTTGTGCTCGAGTGACTTATGGTGGCATGGGCCATCTTCGTTAAGAGAAGATTCGTCACGTTGGCCGTCAATGGAGAAGGAACTCGATGATGTTTTACTCGAAGCCAAAAAGATAAATGCGCATGTTTCTCAAATTATCAATTTCGATGATCCCTTGGAAAGATTATCCTCGCTTCCTCGAGCGTTGCGAGTGTTAGCATATGTGTTCTGATTCTATTATATGTACGGTGACCATCCGTCCTTTATTTTAAAGGACAGTCCTTTATTTTAGCACCCTGTCCTTTATAATTTTTTTCAAAATAAAGGACGCCTTTTGTCCTTTATTTCTTAAACTGTCCTTTAAATCGGCTTTGCCCTTTTCAGAGGTAAACTTTTAAACGCGGAAAATAAAAAATGAAAATGTCCCTTATAAAATATAATGAAAACCTTCCCCAGTTTGTTTCGCGTCCCACTTAAGGGTTTCTATTTAATTGGTTATCTTTGTACAATCTATAACGCACAGGGAAAGTTGTGCTCAGGATCGTGTTGCAGTTTCCAGTTTCACTGAAAGATAACAATAAACCCCCAGCTGCACAGTGGTTAAAAACTGGAATTTAGTGTTCATAATTCATTGGAGCCTTCATTTTCCATTTCATTTGATTAACATTTATTTTTTTTATGAAAGCTTACAATATTTGCAAGAGACCAGTTGAGCCTGATTTCTGAGTTTTTATTTGATCATATTAAATTTTTTTGTGCAAACTGCAGAAAAAGTAGCTATTTTGAAGAAAATGTATTCTCCTGTTCCAGTTAATAAATTTTTCATAACAAAAACTAGTTGAAAACAATTGTATGGTTTTCTTAAACCAAAAAAAATACACAAACAAAAATTTTTAAATGTTATAAAAAAATGTTCACCAAAATAAATCTTTTTTATGCTTTTTAGTAGAAATTGGTTGAAAACTGAAGACTCCGGTGGATTATAAACATTAACTTCCAAATTTGTCGGCCGCTGTGGTGTAGTGGTAAGCAGTGCGCGCTTTCACTCATCAGCACCTGGGTTCAAACCCTGGTCAAAGCAACATCGCAAAAAAATATAGAAAAAGTTTTTTTTTCTTAACAGCGGTCGTCCCTCGGTAGGCAATGGCAAACCTCCGAGTGTATTTCTGCCATGAAAAACGGCTTCTCTTAAAAATACAATCGCAGTTCGGAGTCGGCGTAAAACTGTAGGTCCCTTCGCTTTGTGTGACAACATCAAGGCGCACGCCACAAATCAGAGGAGAAGCTCGGCGAAACATTAACATATGTGTAAGCGCCAATCTATTATTATTATTATTATTAAATTCCAGTTTTGAACCACTGTGTGCTGGCTTCGTCGAAGGCTTCATTTTTCGCTAGAGCATTGCAAATTGGACAATTAAATAATATAATTAACTGGTAAATACTTGATTTAAATTACGATATGGTTAAGGTACTTTTATCATACAAGTTGTATGTACGTATTCCCAAATCATTTTGAAAAAAATATCCTTTATTTTACGTTGGTTAATATGGTCACCGTAATTATATGGCAAATAGGAGGAGGCATAATAACTACACGTTTAATTCCTTAGCAGTCTCAGGGATGGAAATTTCGAAAATTCGTGAACGATTGATCTGTCTGTCACAAAAGAAGTGGTTCAGTGAGGAATATCATCACTTGTCGCCGAAAATTCCCATATCAAAGAAGAGCAAACTTCTCAACTTGAATCCATTTCTTGACGGTTATGGCATTATAAGGGCCAATGGTAGGTTCACCAATTCATCAGCGCTTTCGTACAGCGAGAAGCATCCAATACTGTTACCATATGCATGCACTTATTCCCGTCTTATGATAAGTTTCATACATCATATATCTCTTCACGGGGCAAATCAATTAGTCTTAAGACTTCTCCGTCAGCAGTATTAGATACCAAAAGCAAAAACTCTCATCAAAACCATAATTCACAAATGTAAAGTCTGCGTGATTCATAAAAGGGAACAATCACAAATTATGGCTGCACTTCCAGAGGAAAGGACATCTTTATCAAGGCCATTTCAAAATACCGGAGGGGACTTTGCTGGACCATTTGACATAAAAGGTTATCGCGGCAGAGGGTATGTAATTACTAAAGGCTACGTGTGTATCTTTGTATGCTTCTCCACAAAGGCAATACACCTGGAGGCAACAAGCGAACTCTCCACGGAAACTTTTCTTGGCGTATTTTCGAGATTTGTATCCAGATGCAGTTGTCCTAAACAAATCTTTTCAGATAATGGGACCAATTTCGTCGGTGCTTCTGCAGCACTCAAAAATTATTATACAAAATTTATAAAAACCGCACAAGAATCTATATGTAGTTTATATGGTCATCACGAGCTAGTTTGTTAGTTAGTTAGTTTATTCCAGCGGGCGCTCCTCACATGGGCGTCTTATGGGAAGCTGGAGTGAAAAGCTTCAAATTTCACTTTAAGCGCATGGGTAGCTCGCATAAGTTCGCCTTTGAAGAGTTCCAAACTTTACTGGGGCGTATTGAGGCATGCTTAAACTCTAGACCCATTTCTCCAGCTTCAGCCGATGTGGCGGATTGCGCTGCACTTACCCCTGGCCATTTGCTGACAGGTGGTCCAATTCTTGTCCCTGCAGAACCTGCAATTGAATCGAATCCCATTTCATTGATCAATCGATGGCAGAAAATGAAAGCACTGAGCCAGCAAATATCGTTGCGCTGGCAAGAAGAGTATTTTAAGGAGCTTCACAAACGCCACAAATGGAAGTTCCCTTAACGAGATGTTATCGTGGGCGATTTAGTAGTAGTTCGCCATGAAAACTTGCCGCCACATGAGTGGCGACTGGGTAGGATTGTCAAAGTATACCAGGGTAGTGATAGAAGAACTCGGGTAGCCGACATTTTTACCCAAAGAGGAATAGTAACCCGCCCTATAGTTAAGCTAGTAGTCCTTCCGAACTAAGCTCAGCACGCCACATTTCTCTTAAATTTCAGTTGTATTCACCATGGAGTTGGCGACCGTGCTATCGTTATCGCCCTCATCGTTATCTTCCCGATCGCCATCTGCAACACCTACGCCTCCGGCACAGACTAAAACTAGGGATAAAAAGACAAAATGTCGAGTGTGTAAGCGCGCACACCCCTTAAGATTTTGCAAACGGTTCTTAGCACTGAATTTTGACCGACGCTTGCGATATGTCTACTACATAGATATTGCTCGCGGTGTCTGGCATATTCTCATACTGCGAAACAATGTAAAAGTTTGGGGTCATGTAAGTATTGTCACGAAAGGCACCATACGCTGCTTCACGGTAAGCGCCGGTTAAAATCCCATCATCAGCAGCCGCCTGCACTATCGTAGCTTGGTGGGACAATAACTGTACTGCTCAGTATTTTTACATGTGCGGCAACGACGGTTCCTCGTTCGTGCACTATTGGACCCTTGCTCACAGACGAGCAAAATTTGCCAAATACTGGTTCATACACTTCGCATAACCACCATACCAGTCGCGAATATCGAAATGTGAGAGCTTTCAGTCAGCTCACCATACGATACTAAAGTTCGTTTGTCGTTTACATCAAGAGTTGTTCCAGACATAGGATTAAAAACTCCAACACGTAATCTGGACTCGCGAATCACGGACAAGTTCTCTAACTTGAAACTTGCGGACCCAAACTTTTATACCTCATCGACCGTAGCTTTAGTTTTCGGTGGCGATATATATTTTAAAAGAATGAAACCGGAAATTATCTCCAACCCTGGATTTTCTACTGCCCAGAACAGTATACCCGGGTGGGTCCTTTCTGGCCCGTCTGCCCTTTAAGGCACTCGAACCCCATAATGGGTTGGCTTCCCTTAAAGCCAATACAAACATCGCGCACTAATGAATTATATTATGAATTGAATTATTGCTAAACAATTGTATTTCATAGGCACTCATAAAATGTATTTACATAATATGAACATATGTATATACATACATCTTATTAAAAACTTAATAAAATGGATTTATTTTTGGAATTTTATGTATATTTAGTGTACCCATACATATGTATATACATCTATCCCTAACTTTAAGATCCAATTTTTTATTTTTTTGCAATCCCTACGTATTGCAAGGCTGGCGGCAATGTTGAAGCCGAAAGCCTTCAACGTTAGGGAAACACTGATTTACTTTCGGTCCCGCTATCAGCTGCAAAGATGCATAACTGCGAAAGTACACCGGTGCTTCCTTTACGATATCATATGCTTATATAAATAAGTATGTATCTTATAAGCTGAACATTATTATAGTCCAAATATACTTTGGAGTACACACCACCAGCTTCCGCATTCTTGGCAAAAAGGTAATCTCCGTTACGCTTGTGTATATTATATTCACTTAAAACTTTTCTACACTCCTAAAATCTTAAATAAAGTTAATACATTTTTACTAATTAAATCGTTAGGTATATTTTCATTTTTTCCATATCAATTTCCTCTGAGTTTGAATCGGCGCTCTATTGAGGTATTTACGCCCAAACACTGTGAATATTTAAAAGAGAAATGGTGTACGCAGACGCTGTTAAGTCTAACTTATCTAAATTTTATGGTTGTATTTTGCACACAATTTTATACGTACGTATATATAGCTCTGATCTAATACTTTTCGTGAAAAATTCTGTAAAACTGTCAAACAGCAAAATTACTCTCTGAAGTGAGGGTAAAAAGTGAGTAACATCAAAAAATACGGGAACAAAAAAACCATTTTTCCTGTAAAAACGTCAACCAGTGATTGCTTTACACTTTTCATGATTTTACCAGAAGAAAACGTTCGGGTAAAATCTTGCAACTTCATTCTCTACATAACTCTCCAAAATTCGCTCGCATTTACAGGATTTTGGAGTACGGGAACATTTTTCCTGCAACTTCCTGCAAGTTCGTGTAAAATCCTGGAAGTTCATGGAGTACTGGATCAGAGCTTATGTATGTATANGCTTAGATGGTTCTGTGAGAGTTCATATAACAACAGTTCCTAGATAGTTCATAAAGGGTCACCTCCAAATGTGGTTCGTTTTGAGCTGGTTCTAAGAAGTATAGTAAAGAGCCTTTTCTTTTAATAAGCAATTTTGCAAATAAAAAATATTTCTTTCATTTTATGTTCAAAGAGCTAACTGATTTGCACTAATTTAGGAACACAAAGCGTCAGTTATTCCTTCATTTTCTAAAACCGCTATTCTTAAAAATAATTTCTATTTGTTACATATAAAGGGTATTTCTGTGATACTTATAATTAAAAATCTAAACTAAGTCGTGGGAAAAAATGAGAAAACCGGTGATATATTAAATGCTTATTTGTGATAACTCAGCGTTAAATTGTATTGAAATGTAATACATAGATTCTCCGGCATCTAATCAGAATATATAGAATTTTGAATGTTTAGAATGGTTTTCATACGCTTCCAACTGTGTTGGAAATTTAGTAAACGAACTGTTAAAAAAAAACTTCAATATTTTCAAACCGGAGTTATACGTATGCATTCCCATGCCCATTAAATTTTAGTATAATTTATCGCGCTGATTTTTCATAACTCTTTTTACGCACGCTCTTGAAGGTATTCTCCTATTTAATTATTTTCGTTTAAAATGCAAGGTTACACTTTACTACACTAAAATTTGATGCGCTACAAAACTGACTACTCGAAATATTTATAAAAAAAAT
>NW_016159677.1:71518-79690 GCF_001687245.7 Rhagoletis zephyria
CATTTCATGCTCATGAAAGGTATAAAAATATAGTGTAGTACATTTGTGCATCTTTTGCCAGCTTTCGCATGGCCAGGATAAATAACATTGATGACAGTGCCACTAGCAACATATGAGTTTTAACCGTCCAGCTCTGCATCCCTTTTGCAGTAGTTCAGAAACAGTTCTGAAATTAGTAGGGCTCATTTTTGTCACTTGGCAATTCTCGCATTTTGTCCTCATATTCTTTCTTATATAACATAACCGGTTTATTACCTTTGTCCGCTTGAGTTATTATTATTTCATCGTTATGTTGGTTTGTAAGCTTTTGGGTGTTCGCAAATGTTTTCAATATGAATTTTATTTATTATTATCTTTGAGTTTGTCCTAAAATTTGTTAGTTTTAGCTGCGATGTCACCTTTCGTCCGTAATCTCCTGTACGCCTTGTTCTAGGGCGGCCATCATGTGTATCGGGGAAAATGTTTTTCTCGACACAGGTAATGCGAATTTGTCCTCTAACGAAAATAACCTGCGGGACTCCTGAGGCACCGGAACGTCAGTCTTGTTGACGAACCAGCCTTCGTTAAATTGTATGCAAAATTTATTCACATTTCTTTCCATTAGCTAATTAAATTTTTTGTTGTGCGTTTTTTGCGTATTCATCACTACTTGCTTGGAGAACTGTTTTTGATTTTGAATGATTTGACCATATTCCCTTTCTTTAAGTGTGTTTCTTAATGTTTGTTGGTCGAGATCGGGCAAGTAGTTTTTGAGATACGCATATATGATATATGTGGGCGGTGAGTAGTAGCTGCTCTGCTGCTCCAGGTCCAGAACCCCCATATGGTTTGCTGCTGCTCCGAATGTTCATATACATATATACATATATGCTCCATCGTCAAAAAACCTGCGATAACCGCCACAAGATGTCCGGAGTAGCAGCGCAGCCAGCTGCTCCAGTTCTAGAAGCCCCATATGGTTTGCTGCTGCTCCGAATGCTCATATACATATGTATATACATATATGCTCCATCGGGCGAAATCCTCCGCTAACCGCCACAAGATGTTGTTAATAACCTCCCTACTCATTTTGGTCCCCATTCTAAGCCTAGCTTACTCGATCTGTTTTGCGTGTCAGATGCGTCCAGCAGCGTTGCCGTTTTGGTCCAATTGGACCAAAATTGGTAGCTTCATTCTCCTTTGGTAGCTTGGTTGGTTTGATGGACCTTTTGGTAGGCAAAAATGTTTTGAAAATACAACCGAATTGAGCATTAAAATTTGTTCGCTTAATTTATGTTTACACGTTCAAAACATTGCTTTCACTTTGTTCACACGTATACGATTTCTTTGTTTTTACTATATTTTATTAAGCAGACAATTTTCTGCAAACAAAAACTAACTTCCCAAAGCTATATGAAATAGAACGAGAAATTACTTATCGTCTTGAAAGAAAAATTGATGATAGTCAATTTGCAAAAATTTGGTTAAAAAGTGCGAGTGTATGCAAATTGAAACAACTTTGTTCATTTTTTGATTGAAACGCATAAAATCTCTGATTTTGTTTTTTTCACGTACAAAAAAAAAATTTTGAATAAATCAAATTAATTCAAAGATATTTACATTTTTTGCAAAAAATTTTTTTGGAATAAGTAAATTATTTAATTTAAAGGCACGAATTTGTTTTGTTTAACATTAAAATTTGTATGAATTGTTAACTAATACTGTAAACAATAATATGTATAGTTTTTATTTTGGCTGTTAATTTGTGCTGAAAATCCCGTAAATTTAAGAAATCTAGCTTTAATGAGGAAAAAAAGTTTTGTAGTTTGCAAACTGATTTGGTAGGCGTTTTGGTACCTAATAATATTTTCAAGTTGCAACACTGGCGTCCAGTATATTGCATTTTGAGCAACTTTCTCTGAATGGTGTCAGTGACCATGACTTGATTTTTCTCAGTTATAAATTAATGTTATATGTTCCATGTATGTCATCCGAGTATTTTTATTTGCGAGATTTCAATGGAATTAATAAGGATTTAGCTGTTGAGGCTGCTGCTCACCCCTGGAATAACTGCTGGTTTTTAGCTGATGTTAACGAAAAGGTTGATGAGTTCTCTAAGCTTGTCAACTATCTTTTCGATAAATATGTCCCTTTAAAAAGAGTTAAAGTTAACAGCAATAAACAGCCATGGTTCAACAGGGAGGTGCTTAAAGCGATTAGAGCACGAAAGAAATGTCATTCTTTATGGAGGTAAAACAGTAGTGATGAAAATTGGATGGCATAAGGAACAGAGCCACTCAAATCACACGCAATGCTAAAACATCATATTTCCAAAGCAAACTTAACGTCAATCTTCCGCCTAAAGTGCTGTGGAATAACTTGAGAAACCTTGGAGTGAGTTGGGACACGAAATCTGAGTGCGAGATCGATGTGGACGAAATGAATGCCTTCTTTTCGGTAAAACCGCCAGACAAGGATTATGCTTTTAAACTTAATGAAGATCTCATCCGTAATTTCAGCAGTAAGTTTAGTTTTTCACATACCACTGAAATCGAAGTAGTGAGTGGCATTTTTTCAATTAACGCGGTAGGTGAGGACCAAATGAGTTTAAGATTTATTAAGCTTATTTTGCACTACATTATATCACCTTTGACACACATTTTTAATTTTTCCTTGACTTCACTTCGATTTCCTGACACTTGGAAGCTTGCTAATATAACACCTATTGCGAAAAAAGGCAAGTCAGTGCTACCTGCTGACTTTCGGCTAATTAGTATTCTGCCATCCTTATCCAAAGTATTTGAAAAGCTGTTACTGAATCAAATGATCAAGTATCTGACAGATAAAGGTCTCATAGCGCAGTACCAATCTGGATACCGTCGTGGGGATAGCTGTTCTACTACTATGCTCAAAGTCATGGATGACATACGGCTATCCTTTGATAAGAGCGACCTTACAATACTTACGCTTTTAGATTTTTTAAAAGCATTTGATACAGTTTGTCACAAAATTCTCCTCCAAAAACTGAGTTCATATTTCGGGTTTAGTGGTAACGCAGTGGAATTAATAGGAAGTTATCTAAGAAATAGACAACAAAGGGTTGCCTCTAAGGATAACCGTTCCCGATTGTTGCCAATAGCATGTGGTGTACCGCAAGGTTCTATCCTTATACCGGTTTTATTTACATTATACATCAATGACATTGTAAGATGCTGTAGGAATTTATCTATTCGTCTCTACGCTGACGATGTGCAAATGTACCTTTCCGCACCTATAGGCCTTGCAGAGGATTTAATTTTCAGAATGAATGAAGACTTGGAATCAGTTTCTCTCTGGTCAAAGATCAATAGGCTTAACCTAAATGTGTCCAAAACGCAGACGATAGCCTTGTCCTATTTTCCATATGCTTGGATAATTTTTCTCCCGTTGTTTTAAATGGAAGTGTTGTTAAGTATGAGAAAGTGGTTAAAACGCTTGGCTTTAAACTAAATACAACTCTCACATGTGTCGATCATGTTAACTCAGTAGTCAGTAAAATGTACTTTATACTGAGGCAGCTATGGAAAACTGCTTTTATATTCCCCAAGACATTAAGCTTAATCTAGTTAAAGCCCTAATAGTGCCAGTACTCTTCTATCAAGAGTTGATATATGGCTGCCCTGACAGAGCCTCGATGAAGAAGTTGCAGTTATTTATTAACAATGCTGCTAGATATATATATACAAAGCAAAAGTTTGTAACCCCAGCCTGTGGCACATGCAACCAAAACACCTTAGCAACATCCAAAAAATCACCAAACTACTTATAAGCAACATTCATAATGTTCCTATACCTCAGCAACAATCAATATGCTGCGTTACTAATAGCGTTCTCTTTTCTCAAAAAAAGTTCTGCCCTTTTATATGAGAACTCTTGCTTTGCGTTGCCCTGAAACCTCAGAAAATGTTGCGTTCTTTATATGAGAATGAAAAAGAAATTATACTACTCCATCACAATTTATTTATAGAACTTAAAAACGGTGAATTATTCACTTGGCATGTAAGTCTTTAGTAATTTTAAAGCAAAATACTTATTTCTGATACAGAAAATAATTGTATTTTTACAAGCGTAAATTAAAAATCAACCGTGCAACACTCACCCTTACGTTTATTTGAGGGCTGAAACGGCAGCACTTTTGCCGGATCAGAGCGCAACCTGCTGAGAAAAGAACACGACGCCTTGGGAAAGGGCTGAGAAAAGAACATGAAAGTTTGGCAGCGCTAACACAAGGCAGAATAAGTGCATCCTTTTTTCGAGAAAAGAAAACGCTATAAGAACCGCAATAAACAGACAAACGGTAAAGCATGTTCGATCTACCCCTGCACGTAGAGGTAGTTTTAAGGTTCGTTTGACCAAAATACGGGAAACCATAGGTTCGATCCAATACATAGGGATCACGATGGTTTTTGCCCCAATCACCAACGCCTATTTAAGCCGCTGTTAATCCACAAACAGTGTTAAGTGAAAAACAGTCGAAAGTTTAGTAAAAGCAAAAATAAGCAAAAGTGTTTGTGTTTTCCTTCTTTATAACAAGAAGCACTAAATATATCACCACGAGCGGTCCAGCAGTGGTAACAGGTCTCCACCGACCAGGAAGAAGCCCGTGAAAGGTAAGAAACTGCCACGAATTTAGTATAAGTGTACGTAGTTATATATATATGTATATAAATGTATGTATGCACGTGTTCACATAGAAGCCAGTCATGGCATATATGCGCTCTACCTACATACATACATGTATATCTCCATATCGAAGTGTACTTATATGTACACACAAAAATAAAAAATAAAAATAAATAAAAATAAAAATAAGTTGCTACAGGCTGTCCTTACATGTACATGCTTTATTAATGGTTTTATGTTTGTGATTCTGCAGATTCTCAGCGGGTGCTAACCCGAGGGCCAGCGACGGCAGCTTAAAGACGGCAGCAACAATAAGTACGAGAAATCTTAACTCCAACGCATTTTACTGGGCGAAGGTGCACTGCAGCATCCAACGACGTCTGCAACATAGGACACAAGACCGCGGCGTTTCGGCCAAACAAGTGTGAGCAGCGGTGCGCGGCGCTCCTGGCGATACACAGATTTCACCATCACAAACTTCACCCAAAAGAAAGAAAAAAAAATTTCTGAGTGGCTGAATACGCTCGAGAGGTGGACAACCACTCGCCATACTACATAACTACGCAGGATTTAGAGAGCAGAGTAGCGGACACAATTCGCCGCGACCAACTGGGAACAGCAACCGTGGTGAGAGCGGAACAGTGTGCACCCTTGGCACCGATACAACCGAAACTAACCTAAAATTTAACACCAACTGTACTGTTTTTATAAATTTCATTATAATTAATCAAATTTAAATCTTAAGCAACCGAGATAAAGTAGGTTAGGCCCGTCTACGGGTCTTTACTTTTTGTCGGGTCACCCGCATAGTAACCCACGTGACAATACAGGAAATTTTGTTCCCCAACTTGCACTCCTCGAAATTGTTTTTGCCTCCAAAGTTAGAGTAGAATTTAGGCTTTTACATATATGTATATATATTTCTTTTTTAAATTTTTTTGATTCTATGGATAAAATACACCTTTTCCGTAATTAACACATTTCGCAGAAAGTTTTTTATGGACATATATGTTTTTTTTCACACACTTTTTATACACTTAACACGCCTTTTTTTTGGTTAGTTAAGTTTAACCACGTTTTTTTGCACTTTTTGGTAGGTAGGTACGTTCTTCTCACGAATGCTTTTTTTTGTACATTTATTTAAAAAAAAAAAATAATAATAATAATAATTTGCCAACAGGTTTTATGGTCTTATAAACTCTAACATTTTCGTAAATCATACCTTTGATTCTTTTTTAGCTATTTTGCACTTTTTTTTGTAAGATTTTGTTTTTTTTTCACACGCGCACTAGTACACAAATTTTACGCGAAGGCACCCGCAGCGAGAACAGAACTGAAGCTCACTTAATCTGCTCGATGATCAAGTGCAGGTCTTCTGTTCCCATTGATGTTATGTAGGATTGTTGTTTTACCTTTCTTACCCTTTCAGCTATCATCGCATGTTGATACCATCATCGGTGGATTAGTGTGGTGAGTAGCAATCCTTTAATACAACATACTTTATTACATCACACGTACATATATTAGGTGCGTTCGACACTTCAAAAATTTGTAATAGTTTTACCAAATTTTTACTGGATGGCGTTCGATAACAACAAAAAATTATCCAATCAAAAATTGAGAGAGCAAGCGTTCATTTTGATGCAAGAGAAGGGTTCATTTTGTACTGGTAAAATTTTAGTCTGCAAAAATTATCCAACACGAAAACATATGATCACAAAACATATGGTTGCAATTTTTGTAAACAAACAAAATTGCCTTTTTCGAGTTTTGGTATTTATATGCTTTTTGGCTGCCTGCTATGTGACTTTATGATAGCGCCAACTAGGTTTTACTTCTAGAAATATTCCTTGCGAACATTGAACATTCACTTTCCTTTTTTCTGCTATGGAGGCAACATGAATTTGAGTTTGTTTACAAATAAAACATAAACAAAGTCAGCCGGTGTGTCTTCTTCTTCCGGTTTTTGCAAGTAATGGCTAATTTCCTGTTCGTTTACTTTTTTGCTTTTTCATCTCTTTGGGAGAGAATTTTCGCTTACTCTCTTGATTTTGATTGTTGGCTGGTGTTGGCTAATTTTGTTATCGAACGCAACTATTAACATACATACGTATGCCTAACAGCTAGCTAGGTGGCTGCTGTTTTTTTATCTACTTGCGCGTTTGAAAAGATATTGAAGTTACAAGATAGAAGTTAGGCTGTATTACGGTAGTCAAAAAAATAAAAAATTAATTAATAAATTAATAAATGGAGTAAAGTAAATGGGTGTACATAGTAGTAGTAAGAATAAATAGCTAAGTTAATAGAATTTAAGTGGTAAAAATAATCTGAATTTAAACAGATTTAGTGGTAGTAAATAGTATGCTTAGTGAATAAAGATTGTGTATTTATATTTCAGAAAAAAAGGAATGCACGTTATCATTGTTTATAGGTGAAGCAAGGGTTAGGCGAGATGGCGTGCTGAGTTTTCTGCCGTTTGGTGTTGGTGTTGCCCTCGTGGCGACTTGGCAGGCAAAAGGGGATGTTAGACCTAGGCTAACTGACGAACTAAGGACTTAACTGTCTGTGTTGTCTCTCGTTTCCATTTCCTCTATCCGGCATGAATACTTTTTTTTTGTTTATGGCTGTGGGCTGAAAGGAACGGCAAGAACCACGACAAGGGCTGACGAGCTAAAGCCGGACTACAACCATGCCGACCCGCCGTGACTTCCAGTCCAGTACAAGCAGTTACATAACAATGGCGCCCAACGTTTAGGTCTATTTTTTTTTTGTCTAATTTCTCCCACCTTTAGTTGTTTTCATTTTTTTTGCTGTACTGTTAACTATAAATTTTCATGATATTTCGTTCTTTTCCGGACAGAGTAGGTTTCCACTAGCGGCTTTACTTGGGTCAAGACCTAAGGTAAATGCGCTAGCTGGAAAACATGGGGGCGGTACGGGTTCCACTCCGAAAGTGCCTTAGCGGATTCCAACATCCTTCAAAAGAGATTTTTCGTGAGGAGCTGTACAACATTTTTATTTAATTGAATTTAAAGGTATTTTTGGTTATGGAAGTTGGCCACCGCTACCATCATGTGGATCCTGCATCTAACTGATGTGAGGTGCTTGGACGTTTTCCATGTTGGGGAGTGGGGTAAATTAGTTAGCAAATTTTGGATTCGCCTCCGGCAGTTTTGATTCAGGTCTGACTGTTGTAGTGGCGATTCAAAACATAGAGGGGTATTAGAGACTTCGACTTTGGACAGCAACCGACATTCGTACATCACAGGTCAACAACGCTCACATAATCCGCCAAACAAGGTCAACACCGTACAACACCAACAATTACATTATTTATTGAGATACATACATACATAGGTAAACACAAAAAAAGGAGCATTTAATTTTGGCATTCTTTTATTGGAAATTGAAGAATTCTTATAGGTTATACACATCCAAAATCCACATAAATCATATAAAGTTATTTATTTATATTTTTTTCTCTCCCTTTACACCTTTCATTTCCTTTTCGATTTTCCTTATATTATATAC
>NW_016159678.1:0-9975 GCF_001687245.7 Rhagoletis zephyria
TTGGCTTCACTTGGCGTTTCCAATTGGCGTCAGGTGGCACAGAGGAGAATCGGCCAAAATCGCTTAGGCGGTTAAAGCGCCAAAAAGAAGAAGAAGAAGAAATTGAAATGGTGTATCGGTCGGAATCATGGGAATTCGTCACCTTTGAAAGGCCACGTTAAAATCTTTACTTACACTACTGTCTTCATCAATTTCTTTAGTGCGAGTCGCCTGCCGTTGCACATTTTTGGCCGATTAATATTCCGCAACATGATAATTGGCACACCTATTTTCAATTTCAGTATGTGGAGTCTACCAGGAAGATCAATCGAGTTCAAAAATTCCGTTGGATGGTCTTTTTCCACAACGGTGTTTATCGACGTATGTGCTATTTCCTACCGTTGAATGGTGGATTGAATAATATTAGTGGTATTCACCAACGTGAGCAAGTGGCCTGGCAGTCTGGTAAAATGGCAGATCAGCTCAAGCAACGACTGTTTTCAATACCACTATAATTTAGTTGATAGACATCCTTATTCTTCGCAGCAAGAATAGCCCGTTCACTGAGCCAATCGAGGTTCCTATAATTCATTTTCTTAATAAAGAAAAATTCTTTTGATCAGTTCTCCTTTCGATGTTTCTAAGTTACAAAAATTTGTCTTAATCTCTCATTGACTGGCAGCTTTGCGTTCCCAATGTCCAATTATTGTCGCGCGAATACTTCAGCTGCAGTGTATGTATGTTCGTCTTATCGCAATGTTGACTATTTCAGGCAAGCATTTATCTCGTCCGCTAGTGTTAATCGGGGAACTACAGACAATGTTTGCGTAAAATCTCCTGCGAGCAATATCAATGCATTCCCGAATGGTTGAACGTTTCCACGCAAATCTCACAACAATCGATCAACGACCTTAACAGTGGCTACACACGACGAACATATCCGCGTACATGCGCGGCTTGCGGGTCATGTTCGTCGTTTGTAGGGCGGTTTGCGAGCATCGCATTGGAAACAAAAACAACAACCTCATTTTGTGTTGATGCTTGAAGTGTGCACATCGGCGGATAAATGCATCCAAGCCATGTTATTTAATTGAATTTTTGATAAATGAGGCTAAATTACTATAAGTATATGTATGTACGTACATACAAGTAAAGTATAAATAAATTTAAGTAACACATACATAAAAAAGTTAAGTTAAAAGCATTGCAATTGCATCATCCGCGTCTTTCCTTTCCATGTTTACGCTTTGACTACAAAATCACTTATGAGCCGCTCGCCGTCTGTAGAAAACGACAGCGAGCATGTTATCGCATATGTGCGCGCAGATATCATCGTGTGTAGCCAGTTTAAGCGATTTTTTATGTGCACCGGTTCCCTGGAAATATTGCATGTGGGAGTTTCGATGGTTTATATGTTCAATGGCAGCTCAAGAGCTGAATTGGCAATGCTCCCACCTGGTAACAATGTCGCAGCAATTACAGACGAAGTGATAGTTAAGTTAATGCAATTTTTTGATCGAACCGTTGCCAGAATCCATCTGATAAGGAATATTTTCCTAGGACCACCTGGCGCATCCTCCCCCAACTCCGCCATTTATCATTTGCATATTCTTCTTCTACTTTGGGTTTGTAACCGCATAAGCCATTTTGGCCGAGCTCGACAAAGAACGCCAGTCAATTTCTCTCTGTGCCAACTTGGTCTCTCCATTGCAGCGGGGGCTCCCTATTCCTCTGCTACCACCAGCGGATTGCGAGTTGAATTCATTCACACCTGGAACTTCGGTTCCTATTGGAACGACATGTCTAAGCAAGCGGAGCCGCTGCATTTTCATTCCCTGCACTATGTATATTTCGTTTTAAGTCTCATACAACTCATCGCGTAGAAGCCTGTAAATCTTCCGTAAGATCTTTTTGTCGAATACTCTAAGAGACGTCTCATCGAATGTTGTCATTGTCTAAGATTCTGCGCCATATAACAGCTCGGGCATGATGAGTGACTTATAGAGTGCGGTTTTTATACGTCGAGAGAGGACTTTACTCCCGAACTGCCTACTCAGTCCAAAGTAGCACTTGTTTGCAAGAGTGATTCTGTGTGGGTTTTCCATGCTGATATTTTTATCTGTGATAATGCTGGTTCCCTAGTACACAAAATTCTCCACTTTCCCGAACTTATAGCTGTCAACAGTGACTTGGGTTCCAAGGCGCGAATGCGCTGACTGTTTTTTATGACAGGAGATACTTCGTCTTGTCCTCGTTTACCACCAGGCGCATTCGCTTTACTTCCTTATCCAGTTTGGAAAAGGCAGAAGAGACTTCGCGATTTTTGTTACCGATGATGTCGATGCCATCGGCAAACGCCAGAAATTCCACGCCGTTGTAAAAAAATGTTCCTGCATGGTTTAGTTCTGCAGCTCTTATTATCTTAACATTTGCATCATGCGATCGTAAATGCCCTTCTGCTTTCGCTTTAATTTTGGGAATCTTTGGTCGGGAATAGGAGTTCACAATAGTAATGATAATCATAATCATAATAATATTATCTCAAGTTATTCAAAATTTTTTTACTCGCAATATACGTAGTAGGCAATGGCGACCCCAAACGAAATAAATTGTTTACGATTAAAAGTTAACTGATTTATAATGCTAGGGAATGTTGTCAACAGTTTTAAGTTTTCATTAAGTATTTTTTAAACAGCTTTCATGCGATAGTTTTTTTTTTTTTCGTTACTCTTTTATCATTTTGTTATTTGTTTCGGTAGTTTTTAGCTGACTTCAAAAAAAGGAGAAGGTTATCAATTCGTCGGATTATTATTTTTTATGTTTGTTACCGCATAACTTTGGACCACGTCAACTGATTTCCAGGTGATCCCATACTAATTTGGTTTAGATCCGATCATTGGATCATGAAAAAATTAACGGTACTATTAAATTTTTTATGAGAATTGATGTCGGTTGTGTTTTTTGCTTAAAAATTACTTGTTTATTAATTTTTTACATTAAGTAATTTGTGTACCAGCTCTTCGTTGATAATATGATCACTTCGTTTGATAAGATGTTGTAAATTCTATATTTATTTAAACTGTTCCGATTTTGAATAAGTGGAAAGATTTAAAAAAGTTCCCTAGTAAAGCTTTCCCAAACACTTTTCGTTTGGAACCAGTTATGTAATATTTCATTTAATTTCAATATTTTCAGTCTTTACTTTTAGATAGGTGATAATCCTATTAAAAATATTTCCAAATCAAGATTTTTCAAATACCTTTCGTTTGGCACCCATATTATACCTCAAACATATTTTCTGCTGTAAGCCTTCTTAAATATCTTTGTATATATAGATATAGACTTCTAAATAAAGATTTCTCAAATGCCTTTAGTTTGTTACCGATATTGTAACATTTCATTTATTTTACCAATTTAATTGAGTTAAATTTTCAAACAGGTGGCAACCCCCCTCAAACATATTTTCTACTGTAGATATTTTATAAGCTCTTTAGTTTTATACCCTCATTGCAATATTTCATTTGTTTAATCAATTTAACTGAGTTCAAATTTCAAAATAGGTGGCAACCCTCCTCAAAAATATTTCCAACAGTTATCTTTCTTAAACTTCTTTAATTTGATACCCATATTGTACTATTTCATTTATTTTATCAATGTAATTTAGTTTAGTTTTCAAACAGGTGGCAACCCTCCTCAAAAATATTTTTGACTGTAAGCCTTCTTAAAACTCTTTAGTTTGATACCCACCTAGCAATATTTCATTTTCTTTATCAATTTAACTGAGCCAAAATTTTAAAATAGGTGGCAACCCTCCTCAAAAATATTTCCAACAGTTATCTTTCTTAAACCTCTTTAATTTGATACCCATATAGTAATAATTAACTTATTTTAATTTAATTAATATAATTGGGTTTAAAAAATTTCAAATAGGTGGCAACCCTCCAGTTTTTTGCGATACTATTGGTTCTGGTATTATACCAAACAATATAAAATAAAAATGTTTCAAATCGGTTCAGCCGTTCTCGAGTTTTGACGACCGTGACATACGAACACAACATTTTTATATATATAGATTTCGTTGATAATATGATCACGTCGTTTGATAATAACTATGTTTTTAATTCTTTCTTCATTTAAATTCTTTGGCCTTTGGATAGGTGAAAACATTAAACCAATTTCTAGTAAACCTTTCCCAAACACATTTAGTTTGGTACCAATTATGTAATATTTCATAAAAAATCAATATTTTCAGTCTTTACCTTTAGATAGGTTATAATCCTATTTAAAATAATTCCAAAAAAAATTTCTCAAATACCTTTCATTTGGTACCAATATTGTAATTCTTAATTTATTTTATCGGTTTAAATGAGTTACATTTTCAAAAAGGTGGCAACCCTCTTCAAAAACATTTTCGACCGTAAGCCTTCGTAAAAATCTTTAGTTTGAAACGCACATTGCAATATTCCATTTATTTTATTTTAAAATTTTAAAATATGTGGCAAACCTCCCCGAAAATATTTCCAACAATCATCTTTCTTAAACACCTTTAATTTGATACCTATATTGTAATATGTCATTTATTGTATCAATTAAATTGAGTTAAATTTTCAAATAGGGGCAACCCTCCTCAAATGTATTTTCAGCTGTAGCCTTCTTAAAACTGTTTAGTTTGACACCCACGTGGCAATATTTCATTTACTTTATCAATTTAACTATCTTACAATTTTTAAATAGGTGGCAACCCCCTCAAAAATATTTCTAACAGTTATGTTTCTTAAACCTCTTTAATTTGATACCCATATTGTAATATTTCAGTTATTTTATCAATGTAATTTTGTTAAATTTTCAAACAGGTGACAACCCTCCTCAAACATATTTTCGGCTGCAAGCCTTCTTAAAATTCGTTAGTTTGACACCCACATGGCATTATTTCATTTATTTTTTCAATTTGACTGATTTAAAATTTTCAAGTAGGTGGCAACGCTCGTCAAAAATATTTCTAACAGTTATCATTCTTAAACCTCTTTAATTTTATACCCATATTGTAATATTTCACTTATCTTATCAATGTAATTTAGTTAAATTTTCAAACAGGTGGCAACCCTCCTAAAACATATTTTCGGCTGTAAGCCTTCTTAAAACTCTTTAGTTTGAAACCCACATGGCGATATTTCATTTATTTTATAAATGTGACTGAGTTAAAATTTTCAAATAGGTGGCAACCCTCCTCAAAAATATTTCTAACCGTCATCTTTCTTAAACCTCTTTAATTTGATACCTATATTGTAATAGGTAATTTATCTTATCTTTAAATTGAGTTAAATTTTCAACCAGGTGGCAACCCTCCTCAAACATATTTTCGGCTGTAAGCCTTCTTAAAAGTCTTTAGGTTGACGCCCACATTACAATATTTCTTTTATTAATATAACTGAGCTAAAAAATTTCAAATAGGTGGCAACCCTCGTCAAAGATATTTCCATCAGTTAACTTTCTTAAACCTCTTTAACCTAATACCCTTATTGTAATAACTTGTTAATTTTATCAATATATTTGAGTTTAAAAAATTTCAAATAGGTGGCAACCCTCCAATTTTTTGCGATATCATTGGTTCTAGTATTATACTGAACAATACAAAAAAAAAAATATTCAAATCGGTTCAGCCGTTCTCGAGTTTTGACGACCGGGACATACGAACACAACATTTTTATTATTATAGATTTAATCGAGCTTCTTTCTGCGCTAAATTTATTTTGGATCCTTTTGATGGTAGTAACGATCCACTCGTTGCATTTTTTCTTTTGCTCTGGTAATCGCACGGGGACACAATAAACAAATACTAAATTTTCTGTCCAAAAAACCAAGAGGGACGAAATCGAATGTTTCTAGAGCAACGCTGGCAAAAGCTTCTTGCCTGTTATCAATATTTTCAGTGACCTTATCTTTCAACTATCTATTCCAGTCACACATCACTTCGTCCTAATGTATTGACACCGACTTTACAGCTTTAGCTTCTGTGCCCCACCTGATCTTGTAATGCCTTTTTACAGCTTCATATCTTGACGTCTTATTTGTGAACCTCCCATCTAGAGGTGCAAAAAAAATCGATTCAGACATCCATACATCTATTTATTTAATTTTTGACACAACATCGATGCTGTGGGGTGGAATCTATTAAAATCGAGAAAGTTCCTTCGCTCCTTGTAAAATTTACGGTGAGTAAATTATGCGCTATGAGTAAAACTAAAATTATATTTGTGAAATGGAAAAACTTTTTTTTTTCTAGTCGGTTTAATTTAGCTTGTCCTGCTTGGGTCAAATCCTCTACTTGGCTAAAATCTATTAATTAAAAAAAGAAAACAAATCGAGGAATTTAAAGAATCTGAGTCTCCATAACACTATTCTTGAAGTTTCGGGCGTTTTGATTGACCCTAGAAAATTAGATTGTCCTTAATAGGGAAGAAATCATTTTCTTACGTGGTTTTTCTCTGAAAAATAAACGATCTAGAGAGTTATCATAAAGAGGGGACATTCATAGAGAATCATTACTAAACAAAATATTAACATTTTGGGCCAGTTTCCGGGTACAATGCAGGATTTTTTTGGCTTGGACCAATGCTTAGTTTTTAGTTGTAATTAAAGTACTGAAATATATTAAATATTCTTATTCATTTTTTATAACAAAAATGGAAAATAAAGTTTTAATGTAAAAACTTATTGATTTAAAATAATAACTTTGTTTCCAATACTTAAAAAATTAAATGAATAAATGAAATAAGAACGATGGAATAAATAATGATTTTTACTAGCAGCCAATGAGATGTGTAACACATGATTTCCGTCATAGTTATCAATTGGCTTAGTGCAAAATTTTTGTATTTTTGTTAACATATATGTAATACTTCTATATTGCTAGTACAATATGATCGCAATGAGTTTTCCATTCGAAATGAAAGAAAGACAGCCTATGAAAATTTCTGTGATTGTAGAGGTATACGTGTATATACCAAAAATCAATGCGATTTTCTAGCAACTTTAAACTTGCACTTTGTTATACTAAATTTGAATGGGCAATAAAACTGCGTACTTAGAATTTTTCGAGAAAATCTGAATAAAAAGTTGCAAATTAGTGTGCAAATTTGATGAATTTTCCTGAGTTTTGCACAAAGTTTAGAGATTTTATTATTAAGTTTTCTGGTGTAAAATGAACTATATTTTTATAAAAAATGATCGAAAATAAATTAGAATAAAAAACTTTGCATATATGGCGAAAAATTCACTGTGCCAATACTTTTGTTCGTCACTGTATATGTTTGTTAAGAAATCTCTAACATAGGTTTTGTAAATCACACAGATTTCAAATCGTATGATTTGCAGAACACGCCTAATAACTTTTACTAAAAATTCGATTTTAGTCGATTATAATCGATCTTTATCAACAATTATTATAAAAACATAAATGTTGTAAAAATGGATTTTTTGCAGCTCTACTCCCATCTCTTGGTAGAGAAGGAGAACACATGGATAGCCGCTGCATTGCTCGAAAAAACATGATTGCGCGGATATTAACATGAGCTACTTGCACCCAAACCAAATAAAGTGTATTTATAGCACAAAGAACGATTACAGCTTGTGGTTCAGCTCCGATTATCTGCTAAAACCCATAGCCATTACCGACCAGTATTGCTCTTCTCTTTTTGTAACTGCCTGAACGATTTTGGCTGGGTACAGTCGTTTCTCTTCCGGGCCAACTGACGCCAATTGAAATGCTAAGGGAAACCAGTCCATTCAATCTTTCAGTGGTCATTGTTTTTACGTGCCTGGTCATAAGCCCAGCACACTATCCTTTGCTACCCAGAACATGCTTGTTCTTAACTCTCGAAGTCCTGATCTGCTTTAATGTCGATCAAAAACTTTCATCCATATGCGTGGACTTCCGCACTCGAACCATCCTCCATTCGGCCATTATTAGTGCATTATAATATGATTGGTCTCAAAAATTTTAGGTTCAATTCATCATTCCTTGAACAAAAGCTGAACGAATATTTCTTTGATCTTAAACACAACCATTCATTATACGCCATGATGAAAATCTCAAAGCGTTGCTAAGGATATTCCGACAGTTCTTCTGTGGAAATAAGTTGCAAAGTAAACAGACCAAAAATGCTTTCAATAGAGATAAGCTCATATAGGTGCGGTTGGATACTTTTTTTCAACGTTTCGAAGTTTGCTTCAACCGTGAAATCTCAGAAACATTCCACTCATGTTTGGACCTTAATCGTCCTCTTAGCAGTGGCGTCGGGCGGAACGGGCCAGCGTTAGCGGGCCTCAAGTTCAAATGTATTATACATAAAATCGGGCCATAAATAAAAAATGTTATGAAAAAAACTTGCTTTTGGTAATTTTTTGGACGTGCGAAAGATGAAAACTTTTTTGCGACCCAACCAAATGAATAGGCGGCGCGTTTGAATAAATTTTTTGTAGAGGAAAAAAAAATAAGGGTGTTCAGACTATACTCGTTAAGGTCTTAATTCGGTATTCGGTAACTCCCACCATTGTTTTGTTTTTGTAAATTACCAACTTAACGAGGTCGCAGGTCTGATAATGTGGTAACGCAAGCGTTAAAATGTCAGCGGATTCCCTTCTGTCACATATTTGCTGGAATTTTCTCCCGCGAAAAGTGCATACATTTTATCAAAATTTCAATAAATCTTTCTGTCGTGGAATTAATAAATGTTTAATAATTAAATAAGTATTACTTAAATAAAAGTAATTTTAACCAGAAAAAGAATAAGGGGCGTTCGAAGTTTAAAGTGTTACCGAGTTACCAGATAACGAGTTAATATATTAACGAGTATAGTCTGAATACCCTTAGTATATTTGAGCGCTTGGCAAAGTTTGGTTATAGAGAGGAATTCGCTACAGGGACATTTCGCTCTAGAAGAGTTAGGAATATAAAAGTACTACTTTAATATAAATGTATGAACATATGTCATCGTCAATTAACTCCAAACATCTATATCTGCATTTCCCATTCTTATATTTAGAGGATTACCGGAAAAATACAGGCTTGAAGTTTCCAATATATCAAAACATCACAGAATTTCTTCTCTCCATTCCCTACGTGACTGCGTTTTGCAACGAAACTGGGAAGCTCATATTTAATGTCCGACCGTCGGCGAGGACAAAGCATATCTACGACCTAGTACAACATCAAAAACCCTCGCAGCAGCAACTACCACAAAACCACAAACACCAACAAATCGGTAGGGAGCAAAATCAATTCGACCTGTGCCCAAACATCATCTCAAAAGGACGAAACGAGTTCGACGATCTCTGGTACTGCAAGAAAAAGCAATTCAACTATCAAGATAATTACGAACACATTGATAACAATAACATTGCGAACAACGAAAAGTTAACACCGGTAAATGTGATAAAAGGAAAATCCACAAATGTGCTGGGTGAAATCAGTGGGCATAAAAAGGGCGATAGTGATACAGAGGAATCCAGAAGCACTAACTACTACCAAGATAATTGCAATCATCTGTAAGTATAGAAAATATGACCTAAAAAATTTTTGAAATCAGTCGACAAGACTTAACGATACATGTGTATCGTCGATGATACCATAGTGAAAATATTTAGAAAATGTCCTCTCAAAATTTTAGACAGGTTTTTTTTTTTTGAATGGCGACATGAAGAAATCAGGGGTGTTAAAAGTGATTAAAGTTATTATAATAAACTTAGTATTAGCAAAATATCTATTCAAAACTACATAGTTCTTATATTTATTTTATATTATATTCAACAATTTATATTGAGCTCGAGGCCGTTTTAAATGAAAATTTTTATTGTGGAAAAGCAACAATAATTTGAAAAAATGGTAGAAGTGATAGCTATTTCGGAAATCACCACATTTCCTCATCAGACTTCTTTCAGTAGGATTCGAACCGACGATCCCACTGACTCAGCCAGTTGCCTATGCACCGTGCTAAG
>NW_016159678.1:10566-27318 GCF_001687245.7 Rhagoletis zephyria
GTTTGCTTATTTCCACTATTTTCATTTTTGTTATGCCAACACAATCAAGCGCAGCTATTCCGCTGCAATTCACTTGATCATGTGGTTGTTGGTAGTGTTGGTTTTTTGCTAATAATTCTATTTTTAGAATGTTTAGCTTTTAGGTGTGCACGCACTTCTACCATTTTTTCAAATTATTGTTACTTTTCCACAATAAAAATTTTCATTTAAAGCGGCCTCGAGCTCAATATAAATTGTTGAATATAATTGTTATAAAGGCCAAAAAAATAACAAAAACAAATAACTTAAGGACGAGCACACCTAAAAGTTAAACATTCTAAAAATAGAATTATTAGCAAAAACCAACAATACCAACAACCACATGATCAAGTGAATTGCAGCGGAATAGCTGCGCTTGATTGTGTTGGCATAACAAAAATGAAAATAGTGGAAAAAAGCAAACGATAATTTACAAGGCGTACTTAGCACGGTGCATAGGCAACTGGCTGAGTCAGTGGGATCGTCGGTTCGAATCCTACTGAAAGAAGTCTGATGAGGAAATGTGGTGATTTCCGAAATAGCAATCACTTCTACCATTTTTTCAAATTATTGTTGCTTTTCCACAATAAAAATTTTCATTTAAGACGGCCTCGAGCTCAATATAAATTGTTGAATATAATTGTTATAAAGGCCAAAAAATAACAAAAACAAATAATTTATTTTATATGTCAATATTTTAAAGCATGTTGGCCAATAACTTTTATACTCGTATTTACAGGTCAATTCTGCATGCACCGAACATTTTGTAAACGAAAAAGTTTATTACTCGTACCAAAAATTTTTACCTTTTCTTGCAATCGCAATTCTTTATACATTGGTAACTTCTTCTTCATTATTCTTCTTTATTGGCGATGTAACCGCCTAAGCGATTTTGGCCGAGTCCAAAATGGCACGCCAGTCATTTCGCTTCTGTGCCAACTGACGCCAATTGGAAATGCCAATTAAAGCTAAGTCTTTCTCCACCTGGTCTTTCCAACGCGAACGACATAGCGAAACCAGCGGAGCCGCTGAATTTTAATTCGCTGAACTATATATATATCGTCTTAAGCTTATACAGCTCATCTTTAAATCGGCTGCGATATTCGCCATCGCTAACGAGTAAAGGTCCGTTAATCTTTCGCATAATTTTTCTCTCGACAACTCCAGGAGCCGCTACGTCAGATGATTTCATTGTCCATGCCTCCGCGCCATACAGCAGCACAGGCATGTTGAGCGACTTACAGAGTGTGATCTTTGTCCGACGAGAGGCCCTTTACTTCTAAATTGCCTAATCAGTCGAAAGTGGCACTTGTTGGCAAGACTTATTCTCAGTTCATTCTTTATTATTTCAAGGCTGACATTAGGTTTAATCGCATATTGTTCGCGTACACAAAAATCCAGCAACGTAGGGAAAATTGAGAAACCAAATTGACATTTCATTCTGATGAAAAGCTGCTAGTTTCTGCTGGAGAAATTTTTGCCAGCAGCCATTTGCCAGAACAAAAACAGCTGATCAAAGTCATCTGGGAGTCATTAGGAAAACTTTTAATTAATATTCTTTTCATGTTTTCTGTTTTATGCTTTTGTATGTAAAAAAGATTTCGATCAGCTGTACTAAAAACTAGCAAGTTTTTGCTGGTTTTGCGTTCGCGTACTTTTGCCAACATTCCTCCCTTAGAGAGAGATCCGATAAAAATTCATTCGAATTTTGCTGCCGAGAGTTTTCTGCTGGAAGAATACGCAAATACACCTATTATTATTGGTGTTAATGCTGGTTCCCAAATAAACGAAGTCGTCTACTTTTTCAAACTTCTCATTGTCAACAGTGATGTGTGTGCCAAAACGCATATGATCTGACGTTTATGTGATGACAGGAGAAAATTTTTTTCCTCATTCACCACTAGACTCATTCGCTTTGCTTCCCTATCCCACCCTGGGAAGGCAGAACAGACGTAGCGCTTGTTTTTCAGCCACCGAACTTCCGTGAACATTTTGAGGTCACAATAACCGGCCTTGGTGCTTTTCAAAAACGTCATAAATTTCCTCTGGCTAAGTAGGTGATGACCTCCTTTTATTTTATTAATTATTTGCTCAGCAGTCATGGCGGAATGCTTATTTGAAAAATTAAAAGCAAGAGAGAATTGGTGAATTATTCAATGAATGGAGTGAACTTCAATGTTATGTTTTATTAGTTTTCCGACAAAACCTTCGTTTCTGCGAACCATAACGTTTGCTCCATCTATACTAGGGATGTTAATTTTTCAGTTTTCCCAATCCAGGGATTTTCGGGATGTCGTTACCACAATCCCGGGATCCCGGGATTAGTCCCGGGATTAAAATATTCATTACTTTTCAAGAACTTAAATCGAAAAAATTGCTTCTATATTGTTTGAGAAGCTCTCCTACCATAAAATAAATAATAAATAAAAGGGTTCGAAACCTACTTTTTTATTTTCAGTGGGATTTTTATTTTTTCTCTGTAAGGTCAGGATATATTTTAAAGGACTTTGTAATTTCCAGGATATGATTGATTCTAAAAATTATTAAAAAAAAAATTATGCAATGTAGAATAAAAATTTAGGTACCACATTGAAGAGGAAATTTCTTTAGAATTAAAAACAAAAAATATTTTTTGGATTCACAAAGAAAAGTAGGTAACTTTTTAAAGTGATATAAGTAAAAGGATGAAGTGCGAGAATGTTATCGAGTTCATGTAAGTCCTTAACTTATAATTTTTTCGTAAGCAAATATTGCGAAATTTCAACTCTAAAATTTTAAAAGGACATTTTAATTACTATCAAGTCCTTCTGCACCAAAAACTTGAATCTGTTTAAATTCTTCAGGATTTCCTCTTTAATTTGATAACCATACTTCTGATCTAAGCACATTTCTCTGAATTTTTTGAATCATTTTTGAATTTCTGACGTCAGAGTGAAAAACTAAAAACGCAGTTTTACTATATTTGGCCCTTGGTTTCGCGAATCTTCTACTATATATTTGTGGAAGTATGTATGTATGTGCCACGTTGCAGCCTAAACGGACGGACAGAATCGAACAAAATTTTGACAGAGTATTGCCATGACTCCTGGGCCTATGATAAGGTGAAAAAATTGGGATCCTACAAGGGGGCGTGGCACCTCCCACAGGCGTGAAATATTTAATCAACCATAACTTCGGAACCATAAGTCACATGACCTTGAAACTTGGTATACAGACATATAATTGGTAGGTGCTTATAAGAGGGTATATATAAATGAGTTTTGGAAGGGGGCGTGGCACATCCCATAGGCGTGGAATTTTTATCAANAACTTTTATACTCGTATTTACAGGTCAATTCTGCATGCACCGAACATTTTGTAAACGAAAAAGTTTATTACTCGTACCAAAAATTTTTACCTTTTCTTGCAATCGCAATTCTTTATACATTGGTAACTTCTTCTTCATTATTCTTCTTTATTGGCGATGTAACCGCCTAAGCGATTTTGGCCGAGTCCAAAATGGCACGCCAGTCATTTCGCTTCTGTGCCAACTGACGCCAATTGGAAATGCCAATTAAAGCTAAGTCTTTCTCCACCTGGTCTTTCCAACGCGAACGACATAGCGAAACCAGCGGAGCCGCTGAATTTTAATTCGCTGAACTATATATATATCGTCTTAAGCTTATACAGCTCATCTTTAAATCGGCTGCGATATTCGCCATCGCTAACGAGTAAAGGTCCGTTAATCTTTCGCATAATTTTTCTCTCGACAACTCCAGGAGCCGCTACGTCAGATGATTTCATTGTCCATGCCTCCGCGCCATACAGCAGCACAGGCATGTTGAGCGACTTACAGAGTGTGATCTTTGTCCGACGAGAGGCCCTTTACTTCTAAATTGCCTAATCAGTCGAAAGTGGCACTTGTTGGCAAGACTTATTCTCAGTTCATTCTTTATTATTTCAAGGCTGACATTAGGTTTAATCGCATATTGTTCGCGTACACAAAAATCCAGCAACGTAGGGAAAATTGAGAAACCAAATTGACATTTCATTCTGATGAAAAGCTGCTAGTTTCTGCTGGAGAAATTTTTGCCAGCAGCCATTTGCCAGAACAAAAACAGCTGATCAAAGTCATCTGGGAGTCATTAGGAAAACTTTTAATTAATATTCTTTTCATGTTTTCTGTTTTATGCTTTTGTATGTAAAAAAGATTTCGATCAGCTGTACTAAAAACTAGCAAGTTTTTGCTGGTTTTGCGTTCGCGTACTTTTGCCAACATTCCTCCCTTAGAGAGAGATCCGATAAAAATTCATTCGAATTTTGCTGCCGAGAGTTTTCTGCTGGAAGAATACGCAAATACACCTATTATTATTGGTGTTAATGCTGGTTCCCAAATAAACGAAGTCGTCTACTTTTTCAAACTTCTCATTGTCAACAGTGATGTGTGTGCCAAAACGCATATGATCTGACGTTTATGTGATGACAGGAGAAAATTTTTTTCCTCATTCACCACTAGACTCATTCGCTTTGCTTCTCTATCCCACCCTGGGAAGGCAGAACAGACGTAGCGCTTGTTTTTCAGCCACCGAACTTCCGTGAACATTTTGAGGTCACAATAACCGGCCTTGGTGCTTTTCAAAAACGTCATAAATTTCCTCTGGCTAAGTAGGTGATGACCTCCTTTTATTTTATTAATTATTTGCTCAGCAGTCATGGCGGAATGCTTATTTGAAAAATTAAAAGCAAGAGAGAATTGGTGAATTATTCAATGAATGGAGTGAACTTCAATGTTATGTTTTATTAGTTTTCCGACAAAACCTTCGTTTCTGCGAACCATAACGTTTGCTCCATCTATACTAGGGATGTTAATTTTTCAGTTTTCCCAATCCAGGGATTTTCGGGATGTCGTTACCACAATCCCGGGATCCCGGGATTAGTCCCGGGATTAAAATATTCATTACTTTTCAAGAACTTAAATCGAAAAAATTGCTTCTATATTGTTTGAGAAGCTCTCCTACCATAAAATAAATAATAAATAAAAGGGTTCGAAACCTACTTTTTTATTTTCAGTGGGATTTTTATTTTTTCTCTGTAAGGTCAGGATATATTTTAAAGGACTTTGTAATTTCCAGGATATGATTGATTCTAAAAATTATTAAAAAAAAAATTATGCAATGTAGAATAAAAATTTAGGTACCACATTGAAGAGGAAATTTCTTTAGAATTAAAAACAAAAAATATTTTTTGGATTCACAAAGAAAAGTAGGTAACTTTTTAAAGTGATATAAGTAAAAGGATGAAGTGCGAGAATGTTATCGAGTTCATGTAAGTCCTTAACTTATAATTTTTTCGTAAGCAAATATTGCGAAATTTCAACTCTAAAATTTTAAAAGGACATTTTAATTACTATCAAGTCCTTCTGCACCAAAAACTTGAATCTGTTTAAATTCTTCAGGATTTCCTCTTTAATTTGATAACCATACTTCTGATCTAAGCACATTTCTCTGAATTTTTTGAATCATTTTTGAATTTCTGACGTCAGAGTGAAAAACTAAAAACGCAGTTTTACTATATTTGGCCCTTGGTTTCGCGAATCTTCTACTATATATTTGTGGAAGTATGTATGTATGTGCCACGTTGCAGCCTAAACGGACGGACAGAATCGAACAAAATTTTGACAGAGTATTGCCATGACTCCTGGGCCTATGATAAGGTGAAAAAATTGGGATCCTACAAGGGGGCGTGGCACCTCCCACAGGCGTGAAATATTTAATCAACCATAACTTCGGAACCATAAGTCACATGACCTTGAAACTTGGTATACAGACATATAATTGGTAGGTGCTTATAAGAGGGTATATATAAATGAGTTTTGGAAGGGGGCGTGGCACATCCCATAGGCGTGGAATTTTTATCAACTATAACTTCGGAACCTTAAGTCACACGAACTTGAAATTTGGTATGCAGGCATGTCTATGGCACGCGCTTATAGTATGGCATATATAAATGAGTTTGTAAAAAAGGGCGTGGCACATCTCATAGGCGTGGAATTTTTTATCAGCTATTACTTCGGAACCATAAGTCCCAAGAACTTGAAATTTGGTATGCAGGCATGTCTATGGTAGGCGCTTATAGTATGGCATATATAAATGAGTTTGTAAATGGGGGCGTGGCACGTCCCATAGGCGCGGAATTTTTTTATCAGCTATAACTTCGGAACCATAAGTCCCACGAACTTGAAATTTGGTATGCAAACATGTCATTGGTACATTGGTATACCAATGGTAGGTGCTTATAGGAGGGTATATATAAACGAGTATGTAAAAGGGGGCGTGGCACATCCCATAGGCATGGAATTTTTTATCAGCTATAACTTCGGAACCATAAGTCACACGAATTTAAAATCTGGTATGCAGACAAACCCATGGTAGGTGCTTATAAGACGGTATATATAAATGAGTTTGTAGAAGGGGGCGTGGCACATTCCATAGGCGTGGAAATTTTTATCAGCTATATCTACGGAACGACAAGTCGCACGAACTTGAAATTTGGTATGCAAACATGTCAATGGTAGGTACTTATAGGAGAGTATATATAAACGAGTTTGTAAAAGGGGGCGTGGTACATCCCATATTCGCGGAATTTGTTATCAGCTATAACTCCGGAACCATAAGTCTCACGAACTTGAAATTTGGTGTGCAGACATATCAATGGTAGGTGCTTATATGAGGGTATATGGAAATGAGTTTGCAAAAGGGGGCGTGGGGCATCCTATAGGCGTGGAATAATTTATCAGCTATAACTTCGGAACCATAAGCCCCATGAACTTGAAATTTGGTATGTAGACATATCAATAGTAGGTGCTTATATGAGGGTCTATAGAAATGCGCTTGTAAAAGGGGGCGTGGCGCATCCTATAGGAATGGAATTCTTTATCAGCTATAACGTGGAACCATAACTCCCACGAACTTGAAATTTGGTATACAGACATATCAGTGGTAGGTGTGTATAGGAGGGTATATATAAACGAGTTTGTGAAAGGGGGCGTGGCATATCCCATATTCGTTGACAGGTTTATCAGCTATAACTTCGGAACCACATGTCGCATCAACTTTAAATTTGGTATGCAGTTATATACATATTTGGTAGGTGCTTATAATAAGGTCTATATAAATGAGTTTGTAAATGGGGGCGTGGCACGTCCCATAGGCGCGGAATGTTTTTATCAGCTATAACTTCGGAACCACATGTCGCATCAACTTTAAATTTGGTATGCAGTTATATACATATTTGGTAGGTGCTTATAATAAGGTCTATATAAATGAGTTTGTAAATGGGGGCGTGGCACGTCCCATAGGCGCGGAATGTTTTTATCAGCTATAACTTCGGAACCACATGTCGCATCAACTTTAAATTTGGTATGCAGTTATATACATATTTGGTAGGTGCTTATAATAAGGTCTATATAAATGAGTTTGTAAATGGGGGCGTGGCACGTCCCATAGGCGCGGAATGTTTTTATCAGCTATAACTTCGGAACCATAAGTCCCACGAACTTGAAATTTGGTATGCAAACATGTCAATGGTACATTGGTATATCAATGGTAGGTGCTTATGGGAGGGTATATATAAACGAGTTTGTAAAAGGGGGCGTGGCACATCCCATAGGCGTGGAATTGTTTATCAGGTATAACCTCCGAACCATAAGTCGCATAAACTTGAAATTCTGTATGCAGGTGTAGCTATGGTAGGTTCTTATAAGAAGATAAATATAAATAAGTTTGTAAAATATGGCATGGCAAATCCCATAGGCGTGAAAATCAGCTATAACTTCAAAACCATAAGTCACATGAAATTTAAATTTAGTATGCAGACATATGTATGGTAGGAGCTTATAGTAAGGTATATATGAATGAGTTTATAAAAGGGGGCGTGCCACATCCCGTAGGCGTGGAATTTTTAATCAGCCATAAATTGGGAGCCATAAGTCACATGAACTTGAAATTTGGTATTCATACATAGGTATCTATGGGAGGTGTTCAGAGTAAAGTATATATAAATGGGTTTGTAAAAGGGGGATATACATATATATATTTATCTATTAGATAACTCGGATATTTAAAACTGTGTGTTTTTTTTTGTGAAACCTTACCATCTTTAGATTACTTTGAAATGGAAGGATTAAATTGTTTTTTAATCCCGCGATGCTGTTAAACGAAAAAGATTCATACATAATGAATAAAACTCCTTCCGAATTAAGCATTTTACCAGAAATGTGCAGCTATACTAAAACTGCCAAGCGAATAGGCAGCTAAACGGAATGTACCGTAGTACACTAATTTGAATTTAAAAATTTGATCGTTACCTTAATCTATCTAATATTAATAATGGAACAAAATTTGTAGTACAAGTGATGATCTATATATATTAGTTATAGCACGATAAAGCCCAAAGTGTGGCTCCTAAGGATGGCTTAATGTAAGCAAAGAAAATAGTTTGTCTCCTTTAAATTATGCTGAACGGAATATTTGTATTACTGTTTTATATTTTGATTTGTTTACCCCGAACGACGTCGGGTGCTCTTCTAGTATATTGATATTTGTGTTTAAAATTTATTATAGCGTGGTGTTATACATATTTATAATGATATAGACATTAAAAAAAAAATATGGATTATTAAATAAAAAAAGAAATATAGGCAATACTGGTCAAGAAAAGAGTTTCTATTATTTCCATCCGTGCGAACTACAAATCCCGAAAATCCCGGGATTAACATTCTTATCTGTACATAACCCATCAAACTTAGTTATATCTATTTCTGAAAAAATTGTTTGGTAAATGATATCAAATATCAACTCACCAGTCACATTTCCAAAAAAGCTTCGAATGAAAACATTGACTGAAAAATACCGTAGTTAAAATCCACGATTAGAACAAAAAATACCAATTGGCACTGTCATTTATATCCTTGATTTTGTCCACACATATTGAGAAAAACTTTGCATTCATTAATTTTCTTTTTAATAACAGACCCAACCCTATTAAATCTATACGACGAGCTATGGTTCTAAGAGACAAAAGGATACTTTTAATAACAGTGCTCAACAACTAAGTTTTTGTAAAACTTGCATAAACGTTTCTTTAATCAATTTCCTCTGCCCTCTTATCTTCTTCTTGTACCTGAAAATTCATTCCTTCAACTTGTGAACAAAAACAATTTTTTTATGAAAAGATAACCTGAACTTTTAAATTTGTCACAATCTTTATGGAAAATATTATAATGCCTTTTGAACCAAGTACTGAGTAGGCATTGAACACAAAATACTTGTATCGAAACCCGATACTAACTGCCGTCCCTAAATTGGAGCGCCAAGCGTTACGTTATGCAATGCCAACGAGTGCCAGCGAGCGCTATAACCCAAATTAACGCGACGTATTTTTTCACGTTTTCTCATTTCCTCTCGTTTTTATTATCGTTTCCTCTTCACTCTTTTTTCCTCTCTTTCTTTCCGTATTCTGCATCCAACTTCAGCACGTAACGCCCTGTCCAAAACGAAAATTCCATTTGCTCGGCGCTAGCGCCGCGTTATTGTGGGATGCTTCATACACATTTTATGGGCATCAGCATTTTTGTCAGTTCCTTGGCGCGTCTAGCGCCAATTAAGGGATGGCGGCCGCTGTAGCGGTCGCCCCTCGGCAGGCAATGGCAAACTTCCAAGTGTATTTCTGCAATAAAAAACAGCTTCTCAAAAAAATACATTCGCCGTTCGGAGTCGGCGAAAAACTGTAGGTCCCTCTTCTTTGTGTGTCAACATCAAGGCGCATGCCATAAATCGAAATTTTTCGCCGTGCAGAACAAAACATCAAAATGATGTGTATGTAGTTATTCTACTGTAATTTTGGCTGACTTCCAAAATGTGTTAATACAATGTTCGGGTACTGTTCTACTGCGGTATTTAAACCAGGGTTGTTGCGAATATTCGCATTCGCAACCGCGGAGCTTCCGCATTAATTTTAACATTCGCATTCGCTTTCGCACTCGCAATAATTAATGCGGAGCTTTTGCGAATCCGAATGTTGTGCAATTGCACCGATAAAACGTAATATTGCAAACAAAATGACAAATTGTAGCAAGCCTTTTTGCCTGTGGTCGTGGAAATATTTGTGTAACAAAACTTGTTAAATGTCATATTTATCAACTTTGATAAAAATGTCTTTAAACATATTATTTCTTAAGCTATATAACCGAGCTATCAATGGGCAGTCATAAAAGCTGACCTTTGACGTACGCCTTTTTAACAAATAAATTTTTTTTCTGTGCTTTAAATACTTGCATTGGTTTCTCTATTATGATATTTTTGGAGAAATTTTAAAAAACTACTATATACAAAAGAAAAAGTGTGCACTGTAATTCTTAACTTAACTTTCGTGATTTTCTTTTGAAGTTACATATATTCGTTTCAATAATTTCATATGGGGCACTTTAGGGAACTTATTTTTAGCAAAAATTTTAGAAACAGTAATTTTGTTTACTTGTCGGGCAATATTTATACCCGAGCGCACTTGTGCACAGGGTATTCACCCCTATTCTGCAACTCTTTCGTATTCGGATTTTGCTACGAATCGTAGAAATAGTATGCTGCAATCCGAATCGTATTTTCGAACCTTCGAAATTCGTAACAATTACATGCCTAAAAACGAACGAGTAAGCTTTTTTTGCGTAATTTTGTACGAAAACAATTATGTGTCGCAGGGGAGATAAAAGATATAAATCGATGTGTCTTTGCAGGAAATATTAGTGGTGTTCATTTAAACAGATAAATTTGCCTTTCGCATATACGTATATTTTTATACACTGTTTTATATAAACGAGCAAAAAAGAATCTTTGTTGCCCCTTATCTAGAAACTTGAGTACGGTTTAGTTATTTGTACAATGATTTTCGGTTGTTGTGTCCCAACGCATAACCCGACTACAAAAACTTTAACATCACGTGTAATCAAAGGATTAAAATTTTATTTAAAATAAATGTTTAAAATTTCCGACCACCAGCTTATTAATAAATTCGATTTGCGCTATGCCCTTTTTTGCAAATTTCTACGTGGGTTCTGCGCAAAAATACTGTAGCGTAGCCGGAGTGCTATGCACATGAAGTGTTGTATACCTTTGACATGCGGAAGCCCCTCTTCTCTGGCAACACATAAAGGAGAATTATACTTAGTAAGTGTTATAAAGTACCTCGATGCGGGTACTTAAGCGAACATAATTATTGATGTAGATACATCTTCTTGTTAACTTGCATAAATATGTAAATCCTTGATTAAAACATGAACATTTAATTAAGTATACGTAGTTTAAAACGAAGATCGTAGCATTATCTAAACAGATAAACAAATAAAGAAAATTGTAAAAAAAAATAGATAAAGCAATGGTATGTATTTTTACAAGAATTAAATTCCTTAAAAAGTTATTGGTTATACATATCTTTTCAGTGTAAATATACCATATAAACCTAAGCTTAAGATTTTGAAGAACACTTAAAAAAATGCATAAAAATTTCAAACTTTTTTCTTAGAAGAGTGTTTTGAGTATAAAGTTTTACTGCCCATTCAATTTTAGTTTAAAATGTGCAAGTCTCAAGTGGCTAATAATTACGGTTGATTTTTTTGAAGGTGTGTAGCGCTCCCACTGAATTTCAGAATATGTATCGTAAGTATTTTAAGGAATCTTAAAAGAGCACTTAAAACGGGAAAATTATAAGTAAAATGGGAAATGGGGTACGAAAAACTTCGGTACTTAGGCGGGTTGGGTAAATAAGCGGGGAGGTACTTAAGAGAGGGATTTTCTTTAGATTACTTCAAAAAATTCTTGGTGCCCAATNTTTGCCTTTCGCATATACGTATATTTTTATACACTGTTTTATATAAACGAGCAAAAAAGAATCTTTGTTGCCCCTTATCTAGAAACTTGAGTACGGTTTAGTTATTTGTACAATGATTTTCGGTTGTTGTGTCCCAACGCATAACCCGACTACAAAAACTTTAACATCACGTGTAATCAAAGGATTAAAATTTTATTTAAAATAAATGTTTAAAATTTCCGACCACCAGCTTATTAATAAATTCGATTTGCGCTATGCCCTTTTTTGCAAATTTCTACGTGGGTTCTGCGCAAAAATACTGTAGCGTAGCCGGAGTGCTATGCACATGAAGTGTTGTATACCTTTGACATGCGGAAGCCCCTCTTCTCTGGCAACACATAAAGGAGAATTATACTTAGTAAGTGTTATAAAGTACCTCGATGCGGGTACTTAAGCGAACATAATTATTGATGTAGATACATCTTCTTGTTAACTTGCATAAATATGTAAATCCTTGATTAAAACATGAACATTTAATTAAGTATACGTAGTTTAAAACGAAGATCGTAGCATTATCTAAACAGATAAACAAATAAAGAAAATTGTAAAAAAAAATAGATAAAGCAATGGTATGTATTTTTACAAGAATTAAATTCCTTAAAAAGTTATTGGTTATACATATCTTTTCAGTGTAAATATACCATATAAACCTAAGCTTAAGATTTTGAAGAACACTTAAAAAAATGCATAAAAATTTCAAACTTTTTTCTTAGAAGAGTGTTTTGAGTATAAAGTTTTACTGCCCATTCAATTTTAGTTTAAAATGTGCAAGTCTCAAGTGGCTAATAATTACGGTTGATTTTTTTGAAGGTGTGTAGCGCTCCCACTGAATTTCAGAATATGTATCGTAAGTATTTTAAGGAATCTTAAAAGAGCACTTAAAACGGGAAAATTATAAGTAAAATGGGAAATGGGGTACGAAAAACTTCGGTACTTAGGCGGGTTGGGTAAATAAGCGGGGAGGTACTTAAGAGAGGGATTTTCTTTAGATTACTTCAAAAAATTCTTGGTGCCCAATAATGTTGGTTACTTAAGCGGGTTAGGTACTTAAGCGGGTTTCACTGTAAATATATTTCAGTAATATTCAAGAAAAGACTTGTGTTGAAATGGTTGACCTTTACACTGAAATTACAATACTAAATTAAATATTCCTTAAAACTAAAATGTCAAAATACTGATAATAAATTACCAAACTTACTTCAAATTATTTAATTTCTACTCTCTATTCCAGCAACTTCGGCGTTCACAGAAAGAGTTTTTTCTATTATGGATGTTAAATGGCGAGATGAGGGATACAAAGCGATTGTCTTACTAATAAAAAGTCTAATTTTTATTACTACTTCTTCATAGTTAGTGATTTGTTAAAAACTGCGAAACGTGAAAAGATAAATATTTTTATAAGAAGAAAAAAAATGTATACTTAAAAAGCGTTTTTACATTTTATTTTAAATAAAATATTATATTTATATGAAGTGTACTATCATATATGTAGTACTTCTATATTGCTAGTAAATTCAAAGTACATTCCCCAGCATCAGAGTGTCGATATATTCAAAAAAGAAAGAGAGATCCGATAAGAGAATGTACTCAAACTGACATTTTTACTTTTCAAAATTCAGGAGCGATTTAAAAAATTCTTATTGAAAAATAATTCACATGAAAAATTAACAAAAAATACAATATTTGTATATCTATGAGAAATACTGCGGCCGCTGTTGTGGCAGAGGATAAAGGTACCAGTTACAAAAGGACTTGGCATCAGTTGGCATTTCCAGTTGGCGTCAATAAGCGAATAGCGTGCTTTATTGGATTCGGTCAACTATCATATGCCACACAGCTTCATGTGTAAATAAGTTTTGTCTTATGGCGACCCTCTCCTTAGTATTTGGGCGTAGAGGGCACTGAGAAGACAACATATTTCGGTAGGAAAAATACCTCCTATTTTCCAATTTTTCGGATATCGAAAAAACGAGAGCTTCGAAAAAAGTCGACATATCGAGCCCTAACCGCAAAAAATTTAGGATTTTTTTTTTCAAAACTTACTTCTTGAAGCAGAAATATTCTTGGACCTAGAGTCTAGATGAACAAAAATCTGACAGAGAGTAAATATTTAGAAAATGAAAGCAAATTTTCGCCGAAATGCCGATTCAGAACAAGAAAATAGGCGCAAAGTTTAATGCTTCGATTCCGAAGCGCCCCGCAAATGAAAAATTGGTCATTTAATTTTCTTTTGTGGCGTATATTTGGACTTTACGGTGTATGTCGAGAATATATTTACACATTTAGCGGTGATAGCAGTAAATACACATCATATTCGCTGTAAAAATTTCGAATTATGGCCCGTCCATGCGTTCTTCAAGTTGTCAAGTCACACAGGTGCAAAGACAGTCTAAGAGCGTTTATGCATCAAAATTTAATTTTGAACAAAATTCGTTTGAGTTAACTGCGGTTTGAAGGAAACATGGGACCGTAAAATTTTTATTTGTTTGTTTAATTATCTGAACCGCCCCTGTTATGATATGGCACTTCATTCTATGTAGTAGTTTACAAATATACACGTATACTTCTACAATCACAAAATTTTCATAGGCTGTCTTTCCTCGATTTCGAATTGAAAACACCCCCACCATGCAAAACATCAGAAATAGGCAACAATCGTCAATGGCAACAAATTGGCGACTCACCGATTTATTGCTGTGGTGACAAATCGGCAACACCACTTCGTTCATGTCAATTTTGAATAAAAAAGTTCTCAAAAATTCGGAAACTTATGAATATGGCGTCAATAGCATTGGCCAAAAGCATCTAAATTATGCCCAAGGACAAGATTGAAAAAATAGGAAGTCTCACAGCGAGAAAATGAATTAATTCCGATTGTAAGTTGCAATTTGGTATACAGAAAAATAAATGAAGTATTAAGAAGAATAAAATTATTCCAAATATCGCCTGAAGCGATAAGAAAAGGACTCATTCAGGTAATAAGAAAACGACTCACCCAGGCGAGTTGCCTTCGGCGGACGTTTTAGAGCGACCGGTAATAGGAAATCGATTCGATGGCAATATTACCGGCAATAAATTTGTTTCCGAGGGCGACACGTTTTCTTATTGCCGGCAACACAAATTGTTTGGTGGGCATTGTCATCATATTGTACTAGCAATATAGAAGTATTACATATATGTGTACTATATTTTTTCAAATAAGTATCTTAGAAAATGTTGGCAATCCTAGTTATAATCCCTAAGGGCCGGTTACTCAATGTCTGGTTAACATTAATCTGCGTATGCATACAACAGGGAGTCGGTAACGTCGATAACTATGTTTATCCGGAGATTAGTGTCAACCAGGCATTGAGTAACCGGCCCTAAGTGCGCCGAAGGCAGAAGCAATTGCAACAGGTGGTGGACCAAACAAAGTGCATATTTTCAATGGCTTGGAAGAAGTTGTTATTGCATTAACTGGATTGAGAACCAGTTCTTCAGGCATAGGAGGCGTTCTGGCTTGTGGTTCAACAATTCAACCAGGAGCTGACATAGATGCGCTCATGGTTACTATGCCCGACAGCTCCGCATATCTTTGTGAAATCATTCCCATAGCGCGCACTTACTCCGCTGCTATAATTGCAAATGGGTGTTTCCATCGGAAGGTCCACCACGACAAAAAAAAATAAGCTGTGAAGTTCTACTTATATCGTGCCTTGATTGGTCTTTGTATTTTGCAAAGTTTATTGTGCTAATTTTGAGTAAAAGTTGCTATAAAAAGTGCCTACGAGCATCTTAGTGTGATAATAACCGAAGCTAAGTGAAAGTTTTGTGATTTTTGTGGTTTATATCAAATTTTAATTAAATTTCACTAGCATACATCTAATCTTGCCGAGTCATTTGTTGTTATCATTGTTGTTGTTATTCCTTTGTAGTTAACTGAGATCGTTTCTATTTTTGCACATTTCTTTTTGCTATTTTTGTTTACTTCGTTTAGTATTTCTTGTCCCAGCTGTTTGCGCTGCGTTTATTAAGTGTCACAATACAGTGATACTCAAACTGTTCGCTACATATATTTTAAGCTAAATACATCAGCTCCTAAATTGTTGTGTGTGTTGTGTTAAACTTATTTTGCTTGTCTTTTTATTAACATAAGTGTTATTAAATCTTTCAATATGAAGTGTGATCTTGATAACTGCCAAATTAAAAGCGAATCTGAACGCTACTTATCGTGCTGGCTCTGTGATGGTATTTGCCATCTAAAATGTGCTGGTTTGACAGGAAGAATTCTGGACGCTATTAATGATGGCAAAGGTCTTGCTTAAAGTGCAGGTCAACCGAAGTTGATCTCTTTAAGTTGTTTAGGCAAACCAGAAATGGGTTTTCTGAGGTAGGGAGAGAGTTGTCGGTACTGACCGAAAAATTTAAACATTATGAAAATGTATTTAAATCTTTTAAATGCTTAGATACCGTACAATCTATGAAGGACATTCATGTGTCAAAACGTAAGCGTCTTCATAGTCCGCCTAATGAAAGGACCGTTCCACGTCAGAACAATCTTCCGAATGACTTAATTAATCTTTCTTCTCCATGTCCACAGACAACGGAGTTATCTTCCTCAAAAGAACATATATCAAAGTCTGCTTCTAATAATAACGACCCTGCAGTATCTTCCCCGTCCCCCGTTGAAGTTGTGGCACCGCCATCTAATCTTCCAACGCTTACTCTACCCTCAATTAGTAACTCAGTTACTCAACCCCGTCCGCCGGTAATCGAGTCTGATACTAGGAGACTGGTTGTGGTTCCCCCAAAGAAGTCTATATTTGTATCTAGATTTTCGAGGGATACTTCCGAGGA
>NW_016159678.1:27629-76674 GCF_001687245.7 Rhagoletis zephyria
AACTGTATGGAAGGAATCGTTCATAACCCCCTTACATAAAAGCGGTAGCAGGTCTTCAGTGGAGAACTACCGGGGCATAGCTAAGCTCTCTGCCAATTCCTAAANCATACAGTCAACATGGATTTTGCAAGGGCAAATCAACTTCTACAAATTTACTTGAATTAACATCCTATATCTCAAAAGCATTTAGTGAGAGCAAAACTGTTGATGTTATATATACTGATTTCAGTAAAGCATTTGACAAAGTGTGCCACTCGTTGCTCATCTATAAACTTGATCTTCTTGGTCTTCCACCTAATTTTCTACGTTGGATCTCTTCATACCTCTATGATAGATCACAAAGGGTATTGTTTAAAAATACTATCTCTGACGTCATTGATGTTACTTCAGGAGTCCCTCAGGGTAGCCACATGGGCCCGATTCTGTTCTTGCATTTTATAAATGATATTTCTGCAGATATAAAATTCTCCAAAATTTTAATGTATGCAGATGATGTAAAACTTTATAAATCGTACGTTTCAATTGAAGAAAGGTCTTTGCTACAATCAGACTTAAACAGCATGGCTTACTGGTGTAAAGTAAATCTTATGCCTCTAAATCTTAAGAAATGTAAAGTAATGTGCTTCTCGCGAAGAGCTGTTCTGCCAGTTTCTTATATAATAGGTAACCATAACCTGGAACAGGTATACAATTTTGTGGACCTTGGTATCACAATGGATCCTAAGCTTAATTTTAATCTTCACATTAATGTGACAGTCAACAAGGCTAAAGGTGTACTTGCATTTGTGAAACGATGGTCAAAAGAATTTAGTGACCCTTATATCACTAAAACCCTGTTTACAACATTAGTTAGGCCGATTCTGGAATACGGCTCGGTGGTTTGGAATCCAAGGTATCAAATTTACTCAGACAAGATAGAATCAATTCAAAAACAATTCCTACTTTTTGCTTTAAGAAATTTCCGATGGGATTCTCAATATAGTCTTCCACCTTATACGAGTCGCTTAAAACTTATTAACCTTCCTACACTTGCCAGTCGCAGGGAAATGCTTGGTATAATTTTTATGGTTAAATTACTGACAGGCTCAATTTCAAGTCCGTCTCTTCTGGCTGATGTAAGCTTTAATGTTCCCTCACGCGTATCAAGACACTTTTGTCCCATATTTCTGAAAGCTTGTAAAACCAATTTTGAATTGCACGACCCACTCCGTTGCTTATGCCAGGATTTTAACTCTCATTCCAGCACGTTTGATATATCAGATCCGCTTTTCAGCATTAAGAAAGCGATACTCTCCTCTCTCAATAAGTGAATTATTGACATAAATACATAAAATCAGCTGATGAATTTAGTTCTGTAGCTGAACAGTTTTAGATCTCGACACTTAACAAACTCCTGCCTATCGTGACTCGGCGCAAAAATTTAAAATATTGGTTCCGTACGTCATGCGGACTGCGCCCCCCGTGCGGATGGGCGGGAATGGAGGGTAAAAGCCGTTGGGATATTATTATTATATCTAACGTATTTACGGTCCGATTTGTCTGCTTTTTAAGATATATACTGGCTATATAAGTAGAATGGTGTGTGCGTAAAATGGTCTTCCTAGATGGCGACAAGGGGTAGATATTTCGAAAAACCTTATTTATGGTCCGATTTGGTTCGAATTTGGAATATGTAGTTGAAACATAATAAGTCATAGATTTCCAACAAATTCACCCTGACGCTACGTCACGTGACGTTTCACACTTGCGGTTGTAAAATAAAATTGAAACAAGTTGCATTAAATCAAAAAACTCTAAAAACAACTAGAATTGCTCCAAATCATAATAAAATAAGTTTCGTGAAAATAGCCATCCACAATTCGCAGAGTTTTGCCATTTTGTAAGAAAAGAAAAAATCTACTTCCAGTTTTTGT
Source organism: Rhagoletis zephyria (assembly GCF_001687245.7). Classification (NCBI taxonomy): domain Eukaryota; kingdom Metazoa; phylum Arthropoda; class Insecta; order Diptera; family Tephritidae; genus Rhagoletis; species Rhagoletis zephyria. The sequence continues at coordinate 29,543 of NW_016159678.1, forward strand.
CAGGTAACGACACTCTCTCTAAATGCTTATATTTCAGGACCAAGCAGTTCGATTGTTTTCATTTTTCGGTTAAATATAGAGCTAATTATGTGCTATACAATGGCTCAAAAAAAGTTAAAGAAAACAAATGGAATTCCTTGTTTTTATCACATTGCAACGTACGACTGTCACGTATGCGACGTATGGAAATACCCAAATGCAATAGAATCCATCGCTTCCTTTAAAATATGTAAAATCAAAATTTATTACTATAAATAAGCACTTCATGGGTGTTTTTTGATTCCTTTCCACTTTGTTTTCCTTCATTCAGCTATCTTCGAAAAACAACTGACAGCTGGCAATGCTGCACATGTTTCCGCAAGGGTTGCAGCCAGTGTTGCCGTTTTGTTCCACATACTTCAAAACTGATACGTGCTTCTTTATTTTTTCGCTCATTTCGCGACATACTTAAATTTATCGCGTAGTACAAATTTTAATACATGACATGGCAGGGATGAAAAATGGAAATTTCTGATTTTAATATCATAAAATAGACAGATTCTACCTAGTAGTTTTTTTACTCATTTTATTTAAAATATGAATACAAAAGATGGAAGTACTTTAAACTTTATTTATTTTTTGCAAACTGATCTTATATCTACAGATTATAGTCTAGTGGGCAAATATTGGCGAAAAAGACAAAAAACGGTCTTTGCAAAGCTTTAATTTTTTATCCTGCCCTTTAATAGGTGCAGCAAGTCTATAGAAAATAATCGGAATTGCCGTAAGTAACGTCGAAAGCATTTTAAATATGTTTCCAGAAATCAAAAAGAAAAAAAAAGGCTATTGTCTAAAGTACAGAAAGTATGAAATTTGAGGAAATCCCAGACACAGGACTGTATGGGCGAAAAAAATTAATAGATAATTTAAAAGTGTTATCATATGCGGGGAACTTTGGCTTTTATGGTTTCAATATATTAAAAAATGCATTCCACCAATTCCAAAGCTAGAGCGTTTGTAGATTTCACACCATCATTCAATATGGGAGTAGGTCGGTCTAGGGCGCAGTGACGTTTAAAAAAATATAACAAGAATTACGAATTTGAGGATAGCTAAGTAAAGTATTAGTTTTCGTACTGGCTATTCTAAATGCAGTGTAAATTTTTTAAGGTAAATACATATGTATATTACCGCGGATCAAAAGATGATTGTACCTAAAATCTAGCAATTGTACCTAATGTACCTTTAAGTCATCAAACGTCGGAATAAGGTACAATTGTACCTACGTTTTCATCCCTGATATGCAGTGGCAGCTTTAAAAATTTGATCGAAAATATTTAAACGTTTTGGGATCAAATAAGCTTAAAGAAAAATGCTTCAAATGAACTATGTGTAAAGAGTCGACTTCATTAATTTTTAATTTTCTTTATTTGCCTTATAAATAGCTCTGCAGCTGCAGAGCGTATATTTTCAGATTTAAGATTGATCCAATATGAAAAGAGAAATAGAATTTAATTACAAACTGTTGAGAATATGATGTGGCGTATTCACAGTAAATATAAAGTCGACACTGAAGGTAGTCTCAGCTTTTCGACATAATTTCCAACGCTTTTAACGTGGAATATATCACATAATTTGATAAATAACGTAAGTGATCGACAGCTAATAGTTTGAAGTGTGTACATATATTTGAATTCAAATTTCTATAAAATCTATACATAATATTTTTGTTCGTCTCTATACAAGATTAAAAACACTAATCTCTTTTTTGATAGACAATATGTAAAATATTTTTTTTCATGTACATACATATGTATATATGTGTATGAATGTGAATTACGGTTATTGACAATAATAAAAAGCAAAGGTATGAAACCAAATAGTATTTTTAGTCTTTTCTAACTTGATACTTAAATAAAAAATTTGTGATACATTTGATCCATTTCTTGTTTCTTCTACGATACATTTTTTCGTGACGTCACGGCAACACTGGTTGCAGCATGTAGATTTTTCGTTTTCGATTTATCGTAGCTACGAATAACGTACAGTGAAACCCGCTTAAGTACCCCCGCGCTTAAGTACCTAAACCGCTTAAGTAACCAACATTTTTGGACAATGTGAATTTTTGAATGTAATTACCATTTCTCCTATAATTCTCCCCTTTTAAGTGCTCTTTTAAAATTCCTTAAAATATTTACATATTTTGAAATTCAGTGGCAGCGTTATACATCCTCGGCAAAAAGAATTATAAAAAACCAAGCGAAATAGCTATCACTTCTACCATTTTTCAAAAAATATAAATTATTGTTGCCTGTCCACAATAGTTTTTATATAAAAACGGCCTCGAGCTCAATAAAAATTGTTGAATAAAAAATCAACGGTAATTTTTAGCAACTTGAAACTTGCACATTATTACACTAAAATTGAATGTATACTCAAAAAACACTTCTGAGAAAAACCATTTTAAATTTTGGTGAATTTTTTTCTTTAAGTGTTCTATTGAATTTGAAGCTTAAGTTTATATGTTATTTATTAGGGAATGAACTGTATTTTAATTGAAAAATCTTAAATAATGCTATGGTCTTGCTTTTAAACTTCACTACTACTTCATTAAATGTTCATGTTTTATTCAAGGATTTACATATCTATGTAAGTTAACAAAAAGATGTAACTATATCAATATATATGTTCGCTAAAGTACCCACATCGAGGTACTTAAGCGGGTTCTTTTAAGTACCCAACCCGCCTAAGTACCTCAAAAAGCTGACATTTTTTGAGAGGTACTTAAACGGGCTTTACTGTATTACGAAAACTCGGGTTCTATAATAAGGGGGTATGAATTACACTTTTATATAAGATCAATCAAAAAGTAATCAATGAAAATAATAGGTCAAAATATCTCACTGCCATTATTTCGCATATAGGAACATACATATGTGTGAAAAAATGTCGGAATAGCTATATTTCGATGTACTTCCCCTCCTTAATTGGAATTCTGTGTAATTTTGCTTTGAATTTATGTATATGGTTAAGGAATCTTTCATAAAAGGGATTTACTGTAATAATGTAGTTAATTAATAATTATTATATTACTTCAGTGTATTTTAAAAATATTATTTTTAAAAGTATATTGTTCTTAAAACACCTTAAAAGAAACTTAATTTTGTGGCACTTTCGTCTTCTTTTCGGCACTACTTTTGAAGATCATTAGGCACATTTTGAAATTTTTTAATTCCATCTTCGCCCTAGAGTGTTAGAGATCGCGCAATGCGCTGTAATAACCTTTAGTCCTGCTAATACCTCGGGACTTATTGGCTTTCGTTTAAGAGAAAACGAACATCGTTGTTCCTGTGTTTTAACAGAAAACAAAAAAAGACTGTATTCCTCCCATGAAAGAGCTCCTCATAAAAATCATATGCCGTTCGGAGGCGGAGTGAAATTTGTGTTACAACATCAATACGCACACCACAAATTGGAGGCGAAACTCGGCTAAACCTTTAACTTCCCAAAAATTTTTTTCAAACTTTAGTTTGCGGGATCTGAAATGAGGGATTACACATGCGGGACTTGCGGGACTACAAAAAAAAATTAATTAGACGAATGCGAGTTGTGAACGTGCACGCCAAAATGTTCGTCGTGCATGGCTGTATTAAATATACATCATTATATATATTGTCGGCCGCTGTGGTGTAGTGCTAAGCAGTGTGCGCTTACACTCCGCAGCACCTGGGTTCAAACCCTGGTCAAAGCAACATCGCAAAAATATAGAAAAAAAAAAGTTCCAGTCCTCCGAGTGTATTTCTTCCATGAAAAACAGCTTCTCACTAAAAATACAATCGCCGTTCGGAGTCGGCGTAAAACTGTAGGTCCCTCCGCTTTGTGTGACAACATCAAGGCGCACACCACAAATCGGAGGAGAAGCTCGGCCAAACACTAACATATGTGTAAGCGCCAATCTATTATTATTATTATATTATTACTATATAACCCAGTAGATAATTTCAGGAGTTAGAAGCCCTTCCGAAAGGCCTTCCTGAGAGTCAAGAGGCCTTCCACTCAACATTCCTTTCTCCTTTCTTTTTTGTATGGACTGTCATCAATTAAAGGGCTTCTTCTTTCGCTACCCATAGAAGGCCTTCCAGAAGCGCTTTTATAGGATGTACTTCAGAAACCCCTTTCGGAGGAGTTCATTTAGTTTTGCAATGTGTTTTGTGGTTAGAAGCAAATCCTTACATGATGGGTCAAAACGGACTTTAGGTTCGTGTTCAGCAACCCCAAAAATATATAAAACACCTGGTCTGGTTTTATTAACCTTTCATCGATTTATTTTATGGTCCTCCGTAATTGATTAAAATTTGAAAACGTTCGCCTCCCTAACTAGCTTAAACTTTGTACACTAACCGTTTCTATCGATAAATAAGTGTGCCAGCGTAAAAATTTATTTTCTTTCTTGAGCTTCCTTTCAGATGATAAATTTTGAATACTCATAACACTGGTTCTATCAGAGGCATACATTCAGCTCTGATGTACTTTTCGAGAGTATGTCATATAGAATATATTACTTTAACGCCATTTTCAAATATCAAACGGTAAAAAAGTTACGCGGAATAACAGGAAAACTTTGTTAAATTTGAATAATCCAGCATCACTGATGTTTTAGCTAGCTTTCGGATTACTGCGAGAATGTGTTATTTCAGATCTCTTATTATGATATATGTTCTTCTGAAAAATAGCAATAGATGTAGCGATTTTTACCCTATACCTACGAAACTATGCGTAATCACCAAACTCAAAAGTTCCTGACTGTGCAATAAACTAAGGTCGAATTTATAAGATGAAACTTTAAAGACTTTATTATTCCTTCGGAAATATTATCAAAAAAGTCAACCTAATTAAAAGTAAATACGAAGATTTTCGAAATCAAATCGTCTTTTTTACAAATCAATTTTGAATATAATTGGTTAGAGGAAATAAATTTAATTTTTTTAAGTCCCGGAAATCCGGCGGATCTGCGGGATTGATGACCTCGATCCCGCAAGCTTGTGCGATTGATTCCCAATTACAACGTTTAGTTTTGTCTGATTTGAGTAATCTTACTTTAAATTGGTTTTGAAAGCACAGAAATGCTTGTAGAGCTGTTCTCGTAGGGTAATACATACACATATACACATTTACATCTAACAAAGATTATTTCGGTGGAGTGCAATAGGGAAGGGGAAATAGCGCCCACCAATAACAGGCAATAAAGCCCGCGGGCTTTATTTCTCTAAGAAAAGGAAATAACGCCCGCTTGATTTATTTCATAAAAAAGGAAATAAAGCCCGTGAGTAGTATTTTTTCTGGCTTTATTTTACTGAAACATTCCAGTTATGTATACAGGCATACACTCTACCGAATACTTCATGTTATTTATTTTACTCTTCCAGGTTCAACCGACTCTATAGCCAACCAAAACTGGTGCGACAAAATTCTGCGTTCAACTACAAAAACAATTACCAGGCCAACAATCGGCTCAGCAGGTTTCATTCCATTCAAATGAAAACCATTGCCCAAACAACGCAATTTAGAACAGAACCACCGAACAACGTAAACGTTAACAATCAGGAAAAGCAACTTAATATTTTTAAACAACCAATGGTGCCCCCCATTTGTACAAATGCCAGCAGACCTTCCTCACCAGCGTACACCAAAAGCAGTAGATATAACGATTCCGTGTATACATCCGATTCGGACTATGAAGCTCATCTGTTGGACTTCCCCTTGTTGGGAGATGACTTTTTCCTGTTTTTAGCGCGTATGGAGTTGAGGTGTAAATTCAAAAAATGTAAGTAGTCATAGATATGTACATTAGACTGGATCACCAAAAACAAGTTGCGGTTTTCCGCCGGGATTAGGAAAGTTTTTATATTTTAAGACGTACACCAAAATATTTCGGAAAAATGTTAAATTTACGTGAGCTTTACCGATTTGAAAATACGTCCAAAAATGGAGTTTTTTATGAATAAAAGTTGTTTCTAAAAGGATTTTTATCAAAAATCCCCTCAGATGAATAACAGTTTAAGCTTTAAATATCTATATAAAAATATTCAAAATTTGTTCAACGGAATCATTATAATGAGATTTTTGATACTGATTCTTTAACTTCTTTCAAAGATTTGTTTAAGAAAAACTTGAATAACTGGGCCAAAACCATAGCGATATAGACTTGTAAGGTATCAGTGGAAAGGTATTTTCTCACCCTATTTCTTTGCACAAAAACTCATTCACGTCCCAATTTTTTTTTTATCAAATACCAAAACATCTTAATTTAACATGGAATTAGGCTCGTTTGTTTTACCTTCTTCTTTCATGCTTTGAATGGGCGTAAGAAATAAAAATTGTGACAAATTCCTTTCCAATGATACCTCAAAACTCTCAATCGGTAAAGCTTAGGCTAAGTTATTCAAGTTTTTCTTAAACCAGTCTTCGAAAAAAGGTCAAAAACAGCATTAAAAATCACATTATTATGATTCCGTTGTAATTTTTTTTAAATAATATTTGTGCAAATTTTTTAAGGTTGAACTCTTTTATCATCTGAGGCGATCTTTTGCAAAAAATACTTAACACATTGACACCTAATACTTCTTAGGGTGCCACGTCGTACGAAAGCGTACGACGGGGGTTGTTTCGCATTAGACATTGTCGNCACATTGACACCTAATACTTCTTAGGGTGCCACGTCGTACGAAAGCGTACTTTTGCTTTTTTGTGTGACACTACAATGATTTTTTATCTTTTCTTAGTAGGCTGATCTTTGCTCTAATATTTGGTCCAGCTTCCATAGCGCTATGTTGATTTGAGCTTTTATGATAAAAATTCTGAGGTGCCAATTCTGAGGTTTCCAAAAAATGATAATTTATTGAAATTCATTCGGTATTTGGGAAAAAACAATGTAAAAGATACAAAAATAAGTAATACTTATAATAAATGATAATTTAAATTAAAGTACAAAAGCTATTAAAACTTCATTGTTAAGTCTTTGTTTTAGTATTCAAGTGAAATTATTACATTTTTTCAACGTCCAGCAACGTCCAGGAATCCTACAGCAACAACCGTAGCTGACTCAAGCGATATAAATTTATCTCCGAATTCTATAGCAACAACCGCAGCTGACTCAAGCGATATATATTTATCTCCGACCGGGGATTTACGTATTTGTAACCTCTCTAATTTGCCTAAATCGATGTATACTTTATATTACCAAAATGTCAGTGGCATGCGCACTAAGTCATCTCAATTTTATTGTAATATTATTTCGCATGAGTATGATATTATAGCTTTAACTGAAACTTGGCTGAACGAAAATTTTTCATCAAGTGAGTTTTTTGATAGTTATTACCATGTATTTCGTATTGATCGTTGCCCGAACGCGACTGATCTCGAGAGGGGGGGTGGTGTACTCCTTGCTGTTAGGGCAGATTTATGTAGTAAACTCATTGCTATTAACTATTATAATGGTGATATAGAAAAAATTTGTGTAAGCGTAAAGTTCGCTGATAATAAAACAATAATTTTTCTGTTATCCTATATTCCGCCAAGCAGTGACATCACCACCTATCAAAAACATATGGATAATTTGTCATCGATCATTAATAATGATAATATATCTGATGAGATAATTTACTTAGGAGATTTTTACCTAAGTAATATCTCTTGGTTAAATAATTGTAATGCTCTGCCAATTAATCTTAAAACCGATATTGATATGTTGGTTGTAAGCACCCTGTTCTCGCATGGTCTTAAACAAAGTAACCTTAATTCTAATAGTAATGGCAGATTCCTCGACCTTGTTTTCGGATCTGCCGACCTCAGATTATCGTGCTTGGAATGTATGTATCCAATTTTGCAAAATTGCTTTCATCACAATGCTCTAACTGTTAACTTTGAATATTATAATTTCAATAAAAAGCCCGCTGAATGTTCCGTTGAATATAATTATCTCAAGGCTGACAATATAGCCATGAATGACCTTCTTTTATCTACTGACTGGGCATTCCTGAACTCTATTGGTGGCCCAGATGCTTCTTACGCAGCCTTACGTCAGAAATTTTCACAAGTAATTTCGAGCTTCGTACCCCTAAAACGTTTGGCTCCGACCACTAGACCACCGTGGTTTAATGCGAAACTGAGTAATCTCAAGAATACCAAAAATAAAGCCTTCAAAAAATATCAAAAGAGCAATGAGGAAGCAGATCGAATTACTTATATCAGACTTAAGAAAAAATTTGATTATCTCAATAAATTCCTTTACAGGCATTATATGCTCAAACTCGAGTCTAAATTGAAATCAAACCCATCTAGCTTCTGGTCTGTAATAAATTCCAAAAGAAACACTACTGGCTTTCCAGCGAGTATGGAATATGATGGTGAAGTGTCTAATAGCACACAGGGCTCCTGTAACCTGTTTGCTAAACTATTTCAAAAGGTGTACACGAAGTTTGCTTCTTCACAAAGCTCCGCATTTCATTACGCATCTATGCCACCAATTTCATGCTTCGCTATTACCGGCGATGATGTCCTTATGTCGATCTCAAAGTTGACAAACAGTACAAAAACTGATATAGAGGGGCTTTGTCCGATGTTTTTCAAAATATGCTCGAATGCTGTGTCAGAACCGTTGTCAATTCTCTTTCAAGAATGTGTGAACTGTGGAACTTTCTTAGATCCATGGAAACTGTGCTCAATCAACCCCATATATAAATCTGGTGACCGCATTGATGTTAACAACTATAGACCAATAGTTAAACAGGGAACTGTAGCAAAGCTTTTCGATGACATTATTCAACGAAAACTGTTCGATCACTTAGGTAAGGCTATTGTTGAGTGCCAGCATGGTTTTTTTCCTGGGAGGTCCACGTCTACTAACTTAGCTTTGGTGACCAATAATATTGTCCATGCCTTTGAGACACATGCGCAGCTAGACGTCATTTACACAGACTTCTCGAAAGCATTTGACAAAGTCGATCACTCAATTCTTTTGCGTAAGTTGGAGATGTACGGAATTAATGGAAATCTGCTAAACTTTTTTTCTTCCTTCCTATCGAATAGGAAGCTCTTTGTGTCAATTGGAGATGTTAAGTCATCACTTTTTATCGATGCTTGGTCAGGAATTCCACAAGGAACACATTGCGGTCCCTTATTATTCCTTGTATTTATCAATGATTTGCCGCTTTATTTCAACTTTGCCAAATGCCTAATGTTTGCAGACGACGTAAAACTATTTTTAACAGTCCGTGATACTTCTGACTGTATCAATTTACAATCAGACCTTGATTCTTTTGCTGGATGGTGTACTGTCAATAATCTGTTTTTAAATACGAAAAAATGTTGCGTTGTTTCTTATTCGAAAAAGACAGCTACTACGTTTTTTAACTATAATTTAAATGCTGAATCTTTAAGTCGTGCATATGAGTTCAAAGACTTGGGTGTAATTTTTGACTCGAAACTTTCGTTCTCTTATCACATTGACTTTATTGTTTCGAAGTCATTTGCATTAATCGGCTTTATAAGGCGTAATTCTGGAGACTTTAAAGATCCAATGACGCTTAAAGCACTTTTTACTTCTTTGGTGAGAAGTCGCCTGGAATATTGCTCATTAATATGGAATCCATTTTATGAGGTGAATTCATATAAAATTGAGAGAGTTCAAAAAATTTTTAGTAAAATCGCTCTTCGTGTGCTTCATTGGCCGGATGGTCTCCCATCATATGAAAGTAGGCGTAAATTACTCGGCCTCCAAGCTTTATGCGATAGAAGAACATGTATTTCCCTTTTGTTTGTCTATAACATAATTAATTCCAATATCAATTGCTCGGATCTATCAAATCTATTTGCTTTTTATTTTCCACCGCGGGAACTGCGGCATAACAGGTTACTTATTGAGGTAACACATAGAACTAATTATGCACTGAACGAACCAGCGGCCAGAGCTATACAACTGGCAAATCGGTATAGTAGCGTTCTTAATTTTAATAATAGCTTAAGTAAATTTAAATTAGAACTATTTTCTATCTTTAATTAGTCTGTACAAAAGCTTGTTCTTTTTAGACCGAATAAGTAAATAAATAAATAAATATTAATTTTTAATAGTGCGTATATTTCGGATACCAATCAATGCACAAATGAGGAGTGTTAGGACATTGCGGACAGTACGTAGCTGTCCTTTTAATATGATTTCTATCTTCTTTTCAATTTGATGCCTTTTTTGATACTGCATAGCATAAAACGCAAGCACGTCGAACCGTTTTATTATTATCATCCACCCTTTTTGTGATAACATGTTTGGATTGCGATATAGGTTGCGGAGATGACATATCTAGTAGACCCTTAGCAACATTTTCACGGAATGATCGGATATGTTTATTTTTATTGGTAGCTTCTTTATAAACAATGTAGGCATTTACTACGGAAAGTCCAAGAGTTCAACTCCCAATTTTCTATACCATTTTAAACGATTTTCCCTTATTATACTCAACCACAGCCAACGGATTTTCTGTGGCTCGTCTTGCATATCTCGATCGTCGACTAGTTGATAGCTCATTAGGATTAATATGTTCGTTCGAAGTGGATACCATGACTGTGGCGTGCTTCGTAGAAAGCATTCTGACATCACGTTTGTCTTTCCACTGCAGCACCACTATACCATTGGCATCTTGTCTAGCCACTACTTGTCTAGCCACTACTTCGCCTTTCTTTATAGGAACACCCATAACTTCTTTTGGGAAATATTTCTTGTTGGCACGGAGTGTACCGACAACATGTTTTTTTTAGCATTGAACGAGCCAATTCATAGCTAGTTTAAAAGTTGTCTATAAGCAACGTTCGACCTTCTCCTTTCAATTTAGCGCTTAGATCTTCGCAAACGTTTTTCGCCAAACCGACTTCCTTCAATCCAGTTGATGACTTGCCAGAATATAGTTTTACTGACCAGGTAAATCCTTCGGCAGAGCTGAGTTTAAAAAGCTTTATACCTTAAGGATGAGCCTTGTTTGGTATATATTGTCGGAAACTTAGTCTACCTCGCCATGGAATAAGGGTCTCATCAGCTACTATATTTTCACCTGGTACGTAAACTCTTTGATATCGCATTTGGAGCATATCCATAGCGGTTATATTTTACCAAGTCGATCGCCTGGTAAAATTGATTTGTTGTCTGAGAAGTGCATGAAACTAAACAATAACTGAAAACGATTTCGCGACATTGTTTTTCCCGAAATGGCAAAGTTGTACAGCAAATCTTTGGACCAATAGTCTTTTATAGATCCGACTCTTACCAAACCCATCCACATCAGAAGGCCGAGGAACTTCTTCATTTCAAAGTTTGTTGTTGGCACCCAATTTTATTTATTTTTTTTCGAGAAGATCTGGTAACAGTGTGTTGATTAAAATATTCTTGCACCTATTTATTAGTTTCCGTTACAATTAAATCAAAAACTTCGTTGTCAACGAATAGGATAAATGCGTCTAAACAAGAAACATCTTTTGAAATACATTGTTGCAAGCCTGATCGCCTAGTGAATGTGAAAGACTTCTAGCGCGAAGAAAATGCAGTCCAAATGTCGTTGGTTGCAGAATAATCTACTGCGTTTGATAAGCTCGTTGCTGCGGGTTCGTCCTCATCTATATCCCAATCGTCGTCAGTATCGTAAATACCAATATTATGAGCCGAGTCAGTGTCCCAATCACCTGGCATCCTGTCCTCATCAACCAACGAGCCATCGCAAGAAAAATCATCATCACTTGTTTCCAAGACTTCAAGTATTTCACGTTCCCTAAGGTTTCGTTTCGCCATTTTTTGCTTTTACAAATAAATCTGCAAAATTAAAATTAAAATAAACAAAATTAAAAATAAAAACGAAGTAAACAAAAAAAATATATCAAAGTAAAACCAATGAACACAAAGTAAATAATAAAATAGCAAAAAAATCGCGTCGCACATTTTCGTAGACAGCGATTTTACCGATTCCACTTCCGTCGTACAGTGTCATGCCATACAAAAACGTACTACACATAAAAACGTTATAAAATCCAAAGTAAACCACAAAATATTTCGGGAATGGCTTAGAAATCAATATATGCTAATTTCACATAATATTATATCAAAAAATTTGCTTGGCACCCGGTGAAGGCTTTCCTCAAATCCGCTTGGCACTCAATGCGTTAAAAAACTGTTATTATGCACAAAAAACTCACTTTTTGGAGGTATATTCAAATCGGTATAGCTCACGTAACTCTTAATATTTTTCCGAAATATTTTGGTGCAAGTCTGAAAATATAATAGATTTTATAATTCCGGAACTCTGATCCCTTATAGTAGGGATGTACAGCAGAGGTGCACGCAGTCGACGTCGCGGGCAAACTGCGAGCCCGCAAGTGTGCTGGGCGAGNAGCTGTACGGAGATGGCATCGTATACATATTAACCACTACACACTTATTTTCAAGTAAAAGTGCGTGTATGGATGTGTACTTTTGCGACAACTGAGCTAGTGTGGCATCAGGCCACCAGAAAAAGCCAATTTTTCCAAAACAAAAGCGCCAAGTTTTTATTATCATGTTTAATAATTTTTTTGATTCAATATAAAGTGTATATACATATCCATTTCCTCACGCTTTTATTAATAAATTAATTTTAATACATTTATAACAACGCAAAACATATTTAATTTACCTATTCCATCTTAATTCAGAATATTAGTGTATACATACATACATAAATATGTACCTATACATTCGGTGTGCTTAAATTAAAAAAGCATCACTAAATACCGCACCAAGCATTGAATTCCAATTTTTTTGGCTTTTTGGTTTCCCAAAAGCACTAAATTTATTGCAAAACGCACGACCTCGGCAACAGTGAGCTGAGCACATCAATGCTCAAACAGTGATGCCAGACCAAGTATTAAGTAAAAACGCTATGTATATTTTTCTTATAAAGCAAAAGTTCTAATTGGCGAGGGATTGATTTTTTGTTCTTACATAGAACACTGATAAGATTCACAAACTTATCTTAGGACTTAATTAATATAATCAACATTATTTGTAGACGAATATATTTTTTTATGAGACTTTATACGAATATTATCTTGCTAGCATCGCAACTGCCTCTTTTACGTTTATTTTCCACGAGTTCTTCAACGACTCGGCGCCAGTGAGTCTTTCGCAATAGTATGTTGCGAATGGTTCATTATACTATAGCCAGTCTTCCGACATAAGCTACTATTCTATACGAACACAGATATGTATACTTCCTAATAGGCTTGTAAAATGCCCAATACCCAAATCCCTCGCATGAGTTATTATCGGTAAAAAATTGGTTACGCTCAAATCTGGCATCGCTGCAGCAAGTACAGCGCCAGTGAAACAGTGTTGATATTTTAAGTACAATTGTACTTTTTTCAGTACATTTAATTTTAAAAAGTACAAAGTACAATTTGCCGATCTTAGGTACAACTTCAACATCAAAAATACTTTTTGTATCAAGCGCTCAAATCTCTTCTAGCACTTTGATTCTTAATCCGTTTACAATTAAGTAAATGGATATACCTATATTTCATGTTTGCTACAAAACGAAATTATGAATTGTAATTTTGAATGCAAACGTGATTGTGAACAGTAATATTAGTGATGTGCGTTATGGTGATTGCCATTTCGCCGGCGGGTGAAATATCCCTCATCGCTATTTATTTTAAAAAATCTTTGGAAATGCAATTTACCTTATGGCGATCCTGCAAAAATATAAGTAATTGACACACCTCACATCCTCACCGCATGAGTGTTCGACACCAACTGATGGTATGCAATTTTATAGTCGATTCAATTTTAGTATTATAAAGTGAAAGTGCAGCTTCAGAATTCCTGTTGATTTTTAATATTTTTTTGCATTTTCTTTATACAAATTGGATGTACAGAAATTTCAGTATGGAAGAAAAAGTGCAACACCTTCAACGAAAAAAGTTCTCAAAAATCCACGCGAATTGAATGTACTATCTCGATCATTTAAACATCTCGGACTCGGCCACCACTAAAAATGATTATTCAAATCTAAAGTATATATTAAATGATATTTAATATTTGCTTTGGAGATGAAATTTCGACAAATTTGTTTAAACAAAAATGTTAAGCGCATATGCAGAATGTGGAAGCGAAATTCTTCTGCTTGCGTTTCTATGTTTATATCATTTATCTGTTTAAGCACATACGATTAAATGTAAAAAAAATATTTTTAATTGTGGATCCGAAAGAAATAGTTGTCAGTTGCATTGAGTTACGCAAAAATAGTGCCGAAATCAATCAACTGTGCTGAAGGTACCGGCTGCTTCCGAAAGGGCCGAAAATGGCACAATGCAAACTCATTTTCCATCACTGTCACACATACAATCTTACTATTCCGTTGACTTCGTTTTCCCCTTCCGGTAACTTTTTGCTTCCGCGCTTGCCCAGCACCGTTGTGCAAAGCTTTACACGCGCAGTCACCCGCGACACATATGTGCTGATTTGGGCAACCCTACCTTATAGCATCTGTTATATAAATAGGTTTGCACCAAAAAAGTTACATACCATTTAATTAAGAGCAAAAGGCAGACTACGCCCATGGTGGAATTATACGAGGTGTTGTACGTAGTGACCGCTCATGTCGACGGCTCCCTTACAAAAGGTAGAAATATGGAAGCACGAGAGAAACGGGAACTCTTTTTCATATCAAATTTTGCATATAAATAGTTACAAACGGTATATTATGATAAGCTAAATTCGCGAAAGTAGTATATATTACGTAGTACTTATGCAATAAATGGTAATTTAGTTTATTAAACACAATGTCCTATAATTATAGTCAAACTTCCAAACCCAAAAAATTAGGGGTGACCCCGAGTCATCGAACAAAATGCCAACTAAAGATGTGGAGCTTGTATCGCAATGCAAGCTGCGACCGTTCTGAACTGAGATGCCAGACAAATGGTTTCTACAAATTGAGGCCACCTTTCAGTTGTACAAGACCACATCTTATGTCGGGAAATATAATCTGGTCCTCTCAGCAATTAGCAGCGATGCTTTAAAGGAAGCTGCGGATGTTTTAAAAACCGTACCAGCTCAAGACCGATATATTAACCTCAAAAGTCAACTACTGTCACGTTTTACTGATTCAGCCGACCCACATAGGGTATTTGGCTGATTTAGGCGGCCAAAATTATATTTATGAATATTTCAACTCGAAATGTTCAGAAAAGACATGTTTTGACATTTAGAATTGTAAATGTTTAAAATCAAGTAAAAGAAGGGGAGGACGTCCCATTATTCAACCAAAACAAAGAAAATAAAGTCACTTAACATTTGACATCGATAGACTCCATGTTGCCGTGGTCCGATTGTAGGAGCACGCATACTTACGTGTTCGTATCTAGGTTGGAAGATTAACAGAGTTGCCACCTATTAAAAAATTTAGTTCTATTAAGTTAAATGCATTGCTGCAATATGGGCATCGGAAATAGTTTTGAAAACGCTTTATTTTTAGCAACCTCCCAGGGTGGCCACCGGTTTAAAAAATCAGATTCCACTTTAATTTAGGGAATTAGATAATTCAAATATGTATCACAGTAAAAGTAAGGAAATGTAATAAAACTACATTTTTGTAATAATTACAGTAATATAACACATTTTATCGTTAAATGAATGTTGTAAGTATTAACTTGGAGTAAATTAGGGTACACAATTACTGAAACATCGGAGTTTTCGTATTTTAAACGTATTGCTTTTCCATGCCAAGATAATTAAGTGCACCGAGTTTGGTATAAATTTATACAAATTGACAGCATCGCGACAATTGTGCACCCTACGTCGAATTTGTCCAAAAGCAAGTCAGACGCATTCTAAGCTAACCTGTTGAAGGATTACATAGAGATCACACTACGTGATGCTGCACCAAATGTCGATAGTGAAACAACCGTACACCGCATTGTCACCAATGGTCCCCCAGTCCACGAGCACCCACGCAAACTCACTGGTGAGAAGTTAAACGCCGCAAAAGAAGATTTTAATCTGTTGCTGCATCATGGTGTCACAACACCTTCGAGCAATCAATGGACAAGTCGCATCCACATGATGCCCAAAGAGTCCGGTGGCTGGCGCACTGCAGGAGACTTTCGCTTAAAAATCAACATCAAAAAATTCCATATCGGTGGAAGTGAAGTAGTCTACTTAGGCTATTCTGTGAGCCAGCATTGTTACCAGCCTCCTGAGGAAAAAGTTATCCAAAGCCTCAAACAGTTGTTGACTCGCGCCGCTTCCTCGGCATTGTAAATTATTATAGGCGTATTTCGCCTCACGCAGCAGAAATTCAAGCTCCCCTCAGTGAGTGCCTGAAAACGGCGCCCATCTCGCTATAAATCCTTTGGAGAATACACAAAGCCAATGGTTTTGTAGAATTAATGTTTAAAATTTTTAATTTAATTTTCCGTTGTCAACGAATAAGAATAAAGTAAATGGCAAATAATTGTTCAGTGACTGCAAATCAGTTTTGGAATAGGGAATGAGGTAGTTTAGTACTTTTTTAAGGCGGTAAAATGTAGTTTTTTTCTAGAGGGAAACATCGATTTTGCTAAGGGAGTCAAGATGGCGGATTAGAGCGAGAACGCTGTCAATATCCAACACCTTGTATTACGCCTATATTTCTTTTTAGTTGTTTGCATATAATAATTAAAAATCATTCTTTACCAAAGGTCCAATTTCGAACTTCGAAGGCCCATATCTCGATTTGTGAGGCTAAATTGGAAAAAACGGAAAAATTACTTTCTTACTTATGAGTCAATCTCTTCAAAAAAACTTTTGGTTTGGTCCAAAACCCAGAAAAAGGTTAATTTTGCCGGATTGTGTTATTTTTCAACAACTTAACTCAAAAAAATGGCATCAATGTTGTTTGAGAAGCTCTCCTAATATACAATAAATAATAAGTAAATGGGTTTGAAACCTACTATTTTATTTAAAGCGAAAATTATTTCATGAGTATCAGGATATTTCATGAGCAGGGGTACTCATCCAGTAGATTAATTGGCTCAGTTGGCTCATAACAACATCACTGTGGTACACTTACAACGACGGTTGCCATTTCCAATTAATTTTTCGGACCAAAAAATGGAACAAATGGTAAAAAATTTACCAATTTTTATTACATCGAGAAATTGAGTGTAGTTTATTCTTCTTTATCAAGAAAATATGCCAATTCAGTTTTTATAACGATTTTTTTATATTGCATCCAAGGTGCATTACAATTGTATATTATTAAAAGTATATTATTTAAATTTTAAAATTATAATTTGTTTCTTAATTTGGTTTTTATTAATGCTAAATCAAAAAATTTGCGCTCAGCTGCTGCGAAACTGTAAGGCACACTAAAAATATTATGAACTAAATCACACAATTCTCTAAAGCCCGCTTTACCCAATCCATTTTTAATCAAACTTACTTGATCCCAAAAACGTTCTATATTGGTACAGCTTTTGAAGTTACCTTCACTCAGCCTCAATTCAATTATGTCTGCATCATTTACCAATGCAGGAAATTGGCCGAGTAGCGGCAAAATTGATACATCAGTATCAGAAAGAACTTCATGTGGTGTAATAATTTCAAGATGTTATATATCTTTTCGATTGAAATCGAATATTATTTTCATGTGCTAAATGCTATGATTAAAGTTTTGCTACCTTCACATATTTTTGCCTTCTTCGTCGACGATGACGATATTCTACATAGGGCGGAATATTCATCAATTAAATAGAAAAAATTGAAAACGCGAAACATAGGGCGGAATATTCATCAATTAAATAGAAAAAAGTGAAAACGCGAAACTATTGCATGAAGTGAAAAGGTGATAATAACCTAACCAAAGGCTTGTGAAATGGACCATTTTAAAAGGAATTGGACCAATGGACCAAACGAAAAGAAATGGTCCAAATTTGGTCCATCTGGACCAAAACGGCAACCGTGCTTACAACAAACACAGAATTCGTAGAAGCATAACAAGCGAAATGTTCACCGACAAAAATCGATCGACATTCAGTTGGCTTACAACAACATCACGGTGGCTCACTTTGGCTCAGTTAAATCAAACACAGCAAAACAAACGAAACGTGCGTTGAATCAGGAAAAACTAACGGGACAAAAATCGATCGACATTCATTCACTGCTGCCTCGAGATGGCTCGCATTTGCTCAGCTGTATACTTGTAGCATTAATTTGTGAGTTTGGGGTTGAGATGGACCAAACGAAAAGAAATGGTCCAAATTTGGTCCATCTGGACCAAAACGGCAACCGTGCTTACAACAAACACAGAATTCGTAGAAGCATAACAAGCGAAATGTTCACCGACAAAAATCGATCGACATTCAGTTGGCTTACAACAACATCACGGTGGCTCACTTTGGCTCAGTTAAATCAAACACAGCAAAACAAACGAAACGTGCGTTGAATCAGGAAAAACTAACGGGACAAAAATCGATCGACATTCATTCACTGCTGCCTCGAGATGGCTCGCATTTGCTCAGCTGTATACTTGTAGCATTAATTTGTGAGTTTGGGGTTGAGATATTTTTTGCATTTCCCAGAACGATGTTGTTGTAATTGATATTGACGTTGCTGTAATTTCGCTCAGTAACTTAAATTTGTTGAGCTCCTCTGCTTTAGCGTGTACATATCTCATGGATAACTAGATATGAAACTCTCATTTTTCTGAGAGCGCGCCCAGGAACTCGTTTTCGTACTTGGCAGCACTGCCAATCCCTGGGCAGATAAACAGCTGACACGCGAATTGGCGAGCTACCACTAGATGTGTGGAAAATGCATCACATTGAATTCAGTGGATTTCTTCTTCCCGCATTTTTTAATATTACTATAAAACAGTATTTGTAACTAAATGCAATTTTCCTGGCAATATAAACATGAAATACNCTTTATCAAGAAAATATGCCAATTCAGTTTTTATAACGATTTTTTTATATTGCATCCAAGGTGCATTACAATTGTATATTATTAAAAGTATATTATTTAAATTTTAAAATTATAATTTGTTTCTTAATTTGNCAGTGGCTCTACTGGAGAATGTTATAAAAAATACACACTTTGACAGCGCTGTCACGAGAAAAAGAGTTTCATATCTAGTTATCCATGACATATCTGACAAAGAAACTCAAAGCATATCGGAAAAAGGTAGATGACAAAAAATTAGGTCAACAAATGTATTTTGTGCCTGAAAGAAGTTCATACTATATACTAGTAGCAAAAATAAAAGAAACGCCTTATTTCGACCAATTTTGTCTATATTTCTTTTGTTTATGTAATATTTAAACTCTATTATATATAATTCTTCTGCTACGCTGTTGTCCGGGATGAACTCTAAAACTAACTCGCCGATTTGCTTAAAATTTGGTACATAGGCAGCTTATTACCTTGGTCATGTTATATGATACCTTTTTTTCGTGAAGTTCTCCGGAGACCGATATATTCGAAAAAATCGTATTTGCTTGAAATTTGCTACCTAGGTAGATTTTTGCCTAGATTAACACATATAAAACTTTTTTCCTGGAAGTGAACCAGGGACGATCTATTCGAAAAAATGTTATTTATGGTTTGATTTGATTGAAACTCGATAAGTGGGTAGTTTTTTGCATGGATTATTATATGTATAGAATACTTTTTTCCGGGAGTGGACTAGGGACCGATTTATTCGAAAAAATCGGATCTAAGGTGCGATTTGCTTCAAATTCGGCACGTAGATAGCTTATTGCCTAGATTGATATATATGGTACTTTTTTCTGATAGGTGGACCAGGGACCGATCTATTCGAAAAAAATCTTATTCATGGTCCGATTTGCTTAAAATTCGGTATGCGTAATGTAGATATACAAAGCATAGAATTGAATGATTGGTTTACAGATTCAAAGATGTTTTATGGCGCCGCACACTGGTCCCAAATCTAGAAATTATGGAAATAGGGTAAAAATTCAACGAACTGATCTGATCTTTTCTGTGGACAGCTTAAGCAATTATATTTTATTATTAGCTTTTTTGTAAAATATGGTCTACTTTTTACGAAACAAAAATATTAGTTTTTCTATATGTGGAGAAAAACACATTTTTAGAATTTTAAAGGGCACTTACCACGTATCCGAAATGCAGTTTATGGCACATCGCAGAGGGCCTTATTGTCCACAATTTCTCTATAGAAACCTATTACATAACCCTAACCCTAAAAAATACAGGGACTTTAAAAAATATAACTGCCATATTAGCATTAAAGGCATTATAGGGTTTATTCGAGTTAATTAGAGTTAATAACACATTAAACTATAAATTTAAACTAGCTTTGGATCTGAATCCGGTGGAGAGACCTTTTACTTTGTATACAAATATTTCTCGTGAAGATTTTGACATTTTTTTAACCGCATACGTTTCTTCCGTCTGACACATATGCATTTTAAAATACAGGCAGTTTATATACATGTACGAGTATATATCATAAAATACACTAACCCTGGGATTCAGTCTCATATCAAGTCACTAAATTTGAGATTAGTAATTAGTGACTATTTTTGTGACTTGAGATGATTTGGGTATTCAGTGGGAGGGAGTCACAAAAAGTTCACCAAAAATGTGTGGTGAAAACAAACACAGACAGTCAACTGATAGCGTTTATGTATGCCTTTTGCCCGCGCCACCCAAAGAGACGCAATGGCCGAATGGTCAAAGCATTAGGCTTATTTTTTATTAGTTAAATTTTTTGTGTGAATAATCTTTAGATTTAAATGTTTTAAAAACAAAAAAAAATTTATTTTTTTTCAATGGATTTGTATGATATTAAAGAATTTTGGTTTATTTCCTAATGAAATTGCTGTTGAACAAATTTCTTCGCTTCATTTTTGCGTTTTTTTTTTTAATGAAATGGAAAGAAATTATCTTTTCCTCCATATTTTTATTTTAGTGACCTGCTCTTAGCCAGCTGAACAAATTAGTGACTTATATTTGAGACTAGAGACGTGAGAAAGCGTACTGAATACCAAGTTATCTCAAAATCCAAGTTCATCACCAAAAGTCACTATTAGTGACTAGAGACCGCTTACTGAATGCCACGGTAAGTATAATATATTCCCTTCATATATGGCCTTCAAATAGTTACACACTATGAAAACATTTACCAATCGAGCCTTGGTTTCACAACTTCCTTGGAAAGGCGAGCAAATGCTTTTGTGTGCAAATACCAATTTTTCCTGAAGTTTTAGGAGTATGTTGAGAACTTCCAAAAGCTCTCCACCTACTCTTTGCCCCCAATTCTATGCACTTGACAAATAATCAACCTTGACTATTTGTCAAGTGCACAGAATTGGGGGGTTAGTTTATTTACCACTAATAATCGCTTAGAACATGCTAAAAGCATATTAAGGAAAATACACAATACGGTGGTTTTGAAGGCGTTGCAGGTAGGATTTGTTTGCTAACTACTAGCATTTTAACGAAAAGGAAAAACTAAACCTTTCCAGATTCTTCGAAAATCCCAAAGGTATATGCAAACATTGAACGACATTCTTACTGAATATTAAGTATCGCCACACTAGTCCCAAATCAAAAAATTATTAAATTAAGGCAAAAATTAAAATAATCGATCTGATTTTTTTTCTGTTTACTTTTATTATAAGAAATTTTGTAAATTATGACCTACTTTTTAAGAAAAAAATATTGTTTTTTCTTCATGGACACCTATTGCATAAGTCTGTGACCTAAACAGATACAGGCACTTAATACATATAACCGAGTTAATTACAACTAAGAATACAATAAACTATACATTTAGACTAGCTATGCAACTGGATCCGGTAGAGATTCATTTTCGATTTCACGAAGGTTGTAAGGAAATTGGTCTTCTTTGAGAATTTCCACTGCTTCTGGAAACAGGTTTTGACTTTTTAGTTTGCTAAATTTGGGTTTTATGTGCGTTATATAGAGATCTGAACCTATCATAAAGTTGTGCAGGATATCTTCGTTTGTTTGTACTCTGCCAATCTTTCGCAAATGTCGTTCCCTGACCGATCGAAAATCTTTATTTCGTACTTCAGCACAGTGTGACCACTTTATGAATAATTCTTCAAAACGTGAGGAATTTTGGGTGCACTTGAGTACTTTTTGAAGATTTTTATTTTGAGGAATTTTTGATTTTTTTCTTTGGATATATTTGCAGATAAGAAATGCATTCATATTTTACACAACGGAGTTGTTAAATCGCTGTGCAAATTTTTGCACAAAAAGCTTTCCGATGTGTTATAAAGAGCGAAATACACCACACAAGCGGCTTGCCCAACATTCTTAAAACCTACTTTTCCCATTTAGCAATACACCATGCAAACATGATATATAGATATANACCTACTTTTCCCATTTAGCAATACACCATGCAAACATGATATATAGATACATAGATTTGTTATACGATGTGCACTGCGACCTTAGGTCTATTGTGCCCTCAGAGTAGCCCTGGGTAGTAGCGTAATTTTGATGGCGCTAGCTCAACAGCGCCGGCGCCACCTGTGGTGTCAGCGCACTAACTCGGCGCAATAGCGCAGTGTATTGATTGGAACACCGTGCCATCTGAGTGTCACCACAGTACACCCATCGTCATACAGTGTCAAACACAATACAGGGGTGTCATGTCTATTATTTCTGAGCAACGCTTGTACTGCCAACCGAATTTATTTGCTAGAAATGTAATAAATGCCACGATATTCTTATTACTTTTGATTTAAAGGTTTAAATTTGCCAAGATACAAAATTTCTGGCGTTCTCACCACTCAAAAGCAAAAACAAAGTACGTGTAATTTTTCAAAGAGTTAAGGCGATTTATGTGTGTGCCTCGTGCGTTTCTTTATGTTAATGGCGCTAGCGCTTTTCATATATTGGTGTTGGCGCGGCAACTCCAGCTACGGTGTTGACGCAATTGCGCCGCGCAACGCAGTGTTACCAATGCCTACCTCAGAGCTCATCACAACACCTCGTCCAACCCTAGTGCTCTGATGAAACCAAGCAGTTTCGAGGGCTGGAGAGAGTGAATGTCTGAAGCCTCCGGACACAGCTTTCCCAGATATGTTTGCCTTCTTCTCAAGACCGCGGCACATTCTAAGAAGACATGCCGAGGGATTTCTGGTTCCCCGTCGCAGTAGCGGCAGGAATCGTCCTGAAGGGATGCATATGGGCCCGCAGCCTGCAGTGACCAGTTAGCAGTCCTGTAATAAATCTCAAATTAGTCTTGTTGAGTGTAATTAGTTCTCTGAATCTTCTTGGATTATAACATCCTACAAGTTATGTCGCCTGCCTTAGTCCGGACGTGTTATTCCTGTGTTTTCTGCTTAGGTTTCGTGTTCTTCTAGTCTTAACTCTTCCCTGATAGGGCGATGACCAACTGCAAGGAAGGGTTCTGGTCCTATGGGTCGGGTGGCTGCTGCTTCCCTAGCAAACCTTTCAGCCGCCCCGTTGCCCTGTACGCCTTTGTGGCCCTGAACCCACATCAGTTGTACTGTGTTGAGTTTCCCCAGGACGATTAGTCTCGTTACTCATTCCCTTACCAACCGTGAATTAATTTCACACGATAATACTGCTTTCAGTGCAGCCTGACTATGCTGAGGGCAGCCCGCTCGGACCATGCCACTGACCCATATGTAGCTATTGGCCTGACAATCATTGTGTACATCCATTGGAGGATGTAGGGGCTGCACCCCGACGATTTGCCGGCCTGTCTTCTGCACACCATTAAAGCTCGTGTGGCTTTAGTTACAGCTTTCTCAATGTGCTTATTGCATAACGTTTTGCTGTCGAAAATAACCTCTAAGTACTTTACTTCATTGCACATTTCTATCTCTAAAGCTCCTAATGTTATAGGGTGCATGCTTGAAAGGCTTCTTCTCCTGGTTGATGTTAAGACCCACCGTGCCACACCATCTTTTAGTTAGGATGAGTGCTCTTTGTACAATGTCGCAGAGAGTACTTTCAAATTTTCCTCTCGCTATAATTACGATGTCGTCCGCGTATCCTTGGCACAAAATGCCGTTGTTGGATAGTAGCTCAAGTAGTTCGTCTACTAATATGCTCCAAAGCAGAGTAGACTGTACGCCACCCTGTGGGCAGCCTTTTACCGCCATAAACTGTATGATATTATTGTCACTACGGTATCTGCCAGTCTTGTTCGCAGCCATGTGCCGATCCATCTTCGAATCGGCATGACTACGTTGCTCCTCTCTAGAGCTCGATCTACTGCCTCGCGTGAAGTGATATCAAAGGCTCCTTCAATGTCTAAAAACGCACAGAGTGCTCCACACCAGGGTTCTTATAGGGTTCAAACGAATCTATGGCCCATCGGTCCTCCGTAGTGGGTTTATAATATTCGTTGCTAGCCTCTGCTACCGGAGTCAATGCTCCTGGGAAGTGGGTGGTCAGAGGACCCTCTCTTCCTCACTTTTGGTGTAGCTGCCGTCTGGTAGTTTTATCGCCATGTGGCTTTCACCTGCACCTCTAGCTAGTGCTCTGTGCAATCTGGCCGCCTCCGGATTGGAGGTGATGCCTTCACAGAACATTCTAAAGCTGTTTCTCTTAACTTCGCGAATCTCGTTATTATAGATGGTTAGAGCTGGCAAGTAGTCGTCCCGATTCCCAGTACGATTTGCACGGTTAAAGAGTTTCCTGACCTCTTTCCGGTAACCTGAGAGGTTGTAGTTCCACCATGGGTTTCTATTTTGACCTTTTCGTTATTGCCTCATTTAAGATGCCGACCTTCGCCTCCAAACCCACCCTTCGCTTAGCCCTGTTATCTACGTTTGTGGTGGTTATGTTTGCCTGTAGTAGTCTGTGATAACTGTCCCAGTCGGTCTTCTTAGGATTCCTACTGGGCGTGCCTCTATTCATGGAGATCTCAAGGGAAAACTGTATGATCCTATGATCCGAGATCAAATTATCAGCCCACGTGTTCCCAAGCGTAACGTCCAGAACTTCCTCTCTTACCCTAGTTAAAAAAGTAGGCTTACAACCTACATTGCAAATACTAAGGTCCTTACTTAAAATAAAGTCTAGGAGAAGCTCACCTCTTTTATTGGGGTCAGTGCTGCCCCACTGAACGTTATGTGCGTTTGCATCACATCCAATAACAAATGGGAGGCGCAGCTTCTCGCTGTAATCTACTAGGCCTCTGATTTCTTCCGGTGGTAAGGCGGCATCCCCTGCGAAGCCGAAGCGAAAATTACTTCTCTTGTCCGTGGAGATTCACCGTCAGTTTCCTTCTTTAACATAACACAACCTCTTGGGTTATCACATGATAAATCCTAGATTATCTTGATCGTCTTCTCCGTCAGACTCTTTACCTCACCTTTATACACCCACGGCTCTTGGACTAAGATTATGCCCAGATCCTCCGAAGTAAACTTTCTTGCGATGCAGCTGCCGCGTGATGGAGGTTAATCTGGGCAATTCTGAGGCGTAGTGTTGTCCTCATTTCTTGCTCTTGACCATCGGCTCGTCTACCTCTGAGAGCGTTAGCGTCTCGGGCGTATTCTGCGAACAGCTCCGCTTCTTCTGGGGTTAAATTTGTCAGGCTGTCCAGCCATATTGTTTGTTTTTTTTGGTGTTTTTGTTTTTTATGGTCCTTCATCTTGTCGAGGCAAGTTCAGTGGTCTAAGTATAATACCGGGGATCTCATTAATATTGATTCTTCATTAGATCCAGAAAATTATAGGAAAAAAGTTTTGAATTAATTTGAAGTTCATATAAGTTTATAAGTTTCCCAGTTAAAAAAACTTGTATCTGCATTACTAATATAGCCCTTTTCTAATGCTTCAGTAGAACGTATATTTAGTAGTTTAAAAGTGTGTAGGACTGACTTGAGATTTAGCACTGATATAGTTGCAGCAATATTATATACAAAGCAAGGCATAAAAACTAACGGTGATACTTTGTTTGAGCCGCAAGAATAAATTTGCCAAGTGAATTGGAGAATGTAATTAATTTTTATACTAAGTACCTGTATATGTGGTGGTCCCCTGCAAACATTTATATAAAAATAATATGTAGATCCCATAAATTTTGAACAGTCAACATGCATAAATTAAATCATAAGTAATTTCTTTCTCTCGTTACACAACACTACATTTCATGTTTCGTATATTCAAACTTGTACCACATTTTCTTAGTTGTACCATCCTTAATTAAGTACACGAATTACACATAAGAGAACGGATAAGGAATTGAATAAAGCATTCGTACTTCAGCAGTCAAGAGTGTGACTTGCAAATTTTATTCTACCGCTCGACCACATTGGTGTCAGAATCCCGTTAATGGACTGATCTCCACCGGTTTTTTTTAGAACCGATACAATATTTAAAAAACCTTGGAATATTTTTCCGCACTTTTGTATATTTTGCAATTGCAAAATTTATTTCGCCGCTAGCATAACTTAACAACGATTCGATATGGAACACGCATTGCAGAGGACAGACAGCGCGACAGTCACAGTCACAAGTGCTTTTAGGGCAGCAGCAGCAAGGCGCACCGCTACCGCCAGTACCACAACATCGGCTGTTGGTTCAGCAACAACAGCAACAAAGCGCAAACTTACCGTTGGTTCAACAGCAGTCATTGGTCCAACAACAACAGCAAAGTGCGCATCTACAACAGCCGCCAATGCAAAACGAATTTCATGCGCGAATTCCAATGCCACGCATTACACCAAACGACATGGATGCCTGGTGTACATCAGTTGATTACTGGTTCAGAGCATGCAATATGCGAAGCGATACTCAACGATACTACCACGTAATGGCAACGTTGGATCCGTTCACTCTTCCTACTATTGGACAAATCTGCCGAAACGCCGAAAATCCCCAACGTATGCTTAGCACCGTAGTAGGCATGTACGAGTATTTAAAACGTGAGTTATTAAAATACTTCGGGGAAAGTCAGCAGCGCAGAATCCAGCGCTTGCCCGAAGAAATGGTGCTGGGCAATCAACGACCCAGTCAGCTGTACAACGCCATGCTACATGTAGAAGGAAATTCATTTTCCGAAGATGCGCTTCCTGCAATGTGGATCCAACGTTTGCCAGAACTCATTCGTGCATCTATAATTGCACGAGAAGGCCCAATCGACGTACATATATCGGTTGCCGACGCAGTAATGGGGACTGTATCCCAGCGTCAAGTTTCTGCTATCTCGGAAACATCGGCATCGACTGCTCCGTCAACAGAGGTAGCAACTACGCTGGCGAAGATCACAAGCGCCATTCATCAATTGCAAAAAAGGTTCGACGACTTGAATACTCGAGGGCGCAGCCATCGTCGCAATCCTCAACGCACCCGGTCACGCAGCCGTCGCAACAGCAGTCAGCGTTCTGAGCCGCCAAATTCTCAGGAATGTTGGTATCACCAAACATTTGGGGACGCAGCAACTCGCTGCCGCAGCCCCTGCGATCGTCGCCAACGAGGTGGGGCCGAGCACGAGAGCAACAGGCGAGATTGACAATCAACGTCGTCCAGCGAGCCAGCAAAACTTATATATCGCGCGAGCATTAACCAACTCTACGTTGCCGACCGATCGTCCGACATCAAATATCTTTTCGACACCGGTGCCGATTTCAGCGTCTTACCAAAAATGCATACATCAACACCTTTGCAGCCGACGTCCGTAAAGCTCTATCATTGATTTGAAACGAAACAAACTAATAGACAAAACTGCGAACCTCGAAGTGCCGTGCACTATTCACACTGGGTTGAATATGCAGATTAAGGCCTTCGATCACAACGATCCGTTCGCGAAGTTGCTGGTGGACTTCAAAGACCTCACAGAGATGACTTCGGATCGCAGACCAGTTAATACTGATGTTCATCACGTCATAGAAATATCTGGTCAACCTGTGAACGCTCGTGTACGAAAGCTGGACCTGGAAAAGCTTGCTGCAGCCAAAGCCGAGTTCGAGTATTTGATGCGAATCGGTGTATGTCGTCCATCCAAAAGTAATTGGGCCAGCGCACTCCACATGGTTCGAAAGCCAGATGGTAGCTGGCGACCATGTGGGGACTACCGCCCGCTAAACAAAATAACCGTGCCCGACAGATACCCGATCCCATTCATACACGATTGCACTGCGATACTCGTTGGAAAAACGATTTTTGGTAAAATTGACCTGCACGCGCCTTTCATCAGGTGCCAGTCAGACCGGAAGATGTAAAAAAACAGCCATAGTGACACCGTTTGGCCTGTTTGAGGTTACGCACATGACATTCGGGCTTAGAAATGCAGCGCAAACTTTTCAGCGCCTAGTACATGAAACGCTACGTAGATTAGACTTCGTCTTTCCATATGTGGACGACATATGCATCGCCTCATCGAGCATTTCAGAACATTACCAATACATTCCTTTGGTATTTAAGCGACTCCGAAAGGCGGGCTTGTCGATAAATCCGTCAAAGTGTGAGTTTGGAAAAAGTCATATCAGGTTTTTGGGTCACCTCATCACCAAAGAAGGAAAACGTCCCCTGCCCGAAAAAATAGAAGCCATATTGCGGGTACAGAGGCCAACTATCGCAAAGGAACTGAAGAGTTTCATAGCAACCGTCAACTTCTATAGGAAATTTCTGCCTGCTGCTGCGCAGCGTCAAGCGCCTTTGCAGAAACTTATCAACGGCAATACACGCAACGACAGATCTCCTATCGAATGGAACGATGCAGCGGTTGCCGCGTTTGATGAATGCAAGAAAGACCTGGCTAGCGCCGCTACTTTGGCTTACCCAAAGATTGGTGCTAAATTAGAACTAACCACCGATGCTTCGGACATCGCCGTAGGGGCCGTACTGGATCAGCTGGTTGACAACGAGCCACAGCCCTTAGGCTACCTTTCACGACGTCTTTCCGATACTGAAAAGCGGTACTCCACGTACGACAGGGAGTTATTGGCAGTTTACTTAGCCGTAAAGCACTTCCAGTTCATGATCGAAGCCAACGTTACAACCATTTTTACTGACCACAAGCCGTTAGTCTATGCCTTTAGTCAACGCTCGGAAAAAAGGATCACCTCGCCAAATCCGACACATGGACTACACAACTGCCATCCGTCACATACCTGGATCTGCAAACCAAACGGCTGATATGTTATCTCGTATCAACACTATCACCGCAATCAACTACCTTGATATGGCCATTGCACTGATGATGACATTAACGCGCTGGTACATGGTAAGAGAAAACACTCACTCAAATTCAAACATTTCGAAATACCAGGTACTCAAGCCCAACTGCTTTGTGACATCTCCACAAGCAATATCAGGCCGGTAGATTCGTACGACTTCCGGCATCAAGTTTTACATACACTTCACGATCTCGCACACCCAGGTGCGAACGCGACGCTGAGAATGGTTTCACAACGTTTCGTGTGGTCAAGCATGCGAAAGGACTGCAAGGAGTTCGTTCGAGTGTGTGGACGTTGCAGTCGCAGCAAAATTCATCGACAAAACAGGGCACCGTTGGTACGTATGGAGATGTCCGATCAGCGATTTGAAGTGATCCACGTGGACATAATTGGACCACTACCACTATACCATGGCTTTCGCTATTGCTTAACGTTCCTCGATCGTTTTTCTAGGTGGCCGGAGGCCATTCCTATTATTATACATTATCTTTTAAAATTCTATTTATATTCACCCCCATTATGACCAAATGGTTGCGGAGGGAGTTTTACTCACGTTTGCCTACTGTTGGTATTATGAAAACCGATCGGCAATGCAGTGCGGGGATAAAATAAAAAGTGGCATTACCGAATACGCATTCAATCCGTGCTTCGAACAAAATTTCTTATTTCACATTCACAATCAGCGTCCGGACTTTGCTCCGATCGGGGTAGCTTCGGAGTAAATCCTTCTTTTTTAAATTTAAAATCTACTAACTACTCCGCTTGACCTTAAATATGCTCCGATTTTTTTTACTTTTTTCCATTCACATTAAGAATGTATTAAAAATAATATGGTAACTTTTTAAATTTTTTCTCAACAACTTCTGTGGCAACCACCAAGGTTTTGTATAGCAAGTGTAAGAGAAGTTGCCTCTTTTACACCTTAACATTCCTTGCGGAATCTCTTTTTATTTGCCAAAGAAGGGGATTGATTAAGGACCACAAAAATGTTTTGGAAAGGTGTATGTTTAACAACTTGGCAGAGTATATGCTGACGTTAGCTATTTTACCGCACAGTAGTGCTGCTCCCGAAAGAAAATTTATAGAGATAACTCTCATTAAAACTAAATACAGGAACTGGTTTAATGCAATTGAAAGTTAAACCAAAGGCCAGAAATTTATACACCGTTTGGTTATTTATTTATTTATTGATGGAAAATTTGTTTTGAATACTATTTAGAGATTAAGCTGATTTACAAGCACTCCGTTTTTTATTTAATAAAAAATGTTAATCTGCTCCGAAAATTTCGTTTTTGCTCCGATTTTTCGAGTAATTTACTCCCGAATAGAATTTCAGTAGTCCGAACGCTGCTCACAATTGATTGTGTTGTGGATCCTTATAAAGCCCGCATGGAAAGCAATAAAATGTAAGGAAAAACGCAATTTATTTCAATTTTATCCTTAAATAATAGAAAAAAAATGGACAAACTTATGTTTTTAGGAAACGTACAACGAGCAGGGAGTAGTTTAGACTTTTAGTTTCCAAAATTAAGGAGCATCCTGACATTGCAAAAAACTTTACTGAAAAAGCACCTGATGTGATGGAAGGATTTTGGCATGGGAGAGGAGCTGAACTCAATAGGGTCACCATCCAAACTATTGCCCAATGGAAAAAGGTTTGAAATTCTTGAAAGCTTATTGAAAGTATGTATGCTCTACTGGGTTGAAAACACAGATTTGGTCAGACTTTAAATCGGCAACAAAGAAGAAGCTGGCGCATAACAAGAGCAACTGGTGGGGGAGAATAGTCAAATGCCTTTGTCGGCTCTAGAAGAAGATGTTGCTGCTCTTGTGTCCTTAAGCGATTGAGTAGGTATACTCTAGAGATGATGGCGGCATTGAAGCACATGAAGATGGAGATATGGAGAATGACCAAAATATAATGAATCAATTACTAAAAAGAAAAGAGACCTGAGCAATTTGAATTATTTGAAAAGCAAATCGGAGTGCAACAAAGACTTTATGCAAAAGTGTCTGAGGGTTTTGAGACCCAAGGGAAATATTATCCAGACGTGATAGCCAATTTAAAAGGACTGAACAAATCAGTAGAGCGATTAGAAGACCACCAAAAAAAAAAATAATTTAATTCTTCAAAACTTCTTGAAGATACAAAAAGGCACAACGTGGCTATTGAAAATACTGCACTAGACAAGTTACGAATAAGAAAAGAACCTTTAAGTATTGAATTGCGAAACCTCAACTGAGAAATAAGTGTAATATAATTTATTAATTTTACTGTGATAATTACACTATGCGACAGTTAAAATCGGCATGGGATGAAACCAACGGGAAATGTTATATCGGTCAAAAACAAGTTATACGTGTCCCGTCGTTTCGCTGGGTCACGTCTAGCAATCGAGATATATATATAACTATCATATAGGGGAAATTGTCACCTTTGGTGGTCTTTTTTTGACATAACTCGAGAACGACTAGTCCGATTTTGCTCAAACAATGATTATATAGAAAAACGTTACATGAACAGATTAAAGGAATTGTAATTTTTAATTTTTTTAAATTTCGACCACCCTCCGATGAACAACTAACAGATCGTCGCTTACGCTGACGCCCCACAATCAGTTTTGCCTTTAAATTTCCTTACACGCATTGCTAGTCAAAAATCATCAAATTTAAAGCCATTACGTAGGCTGCATTCAATTTGAGAAGCAATTTCATTATCAACATGTCGCCTTCAAGAAAACAATGTAACTAACTAGCTGCTGAAGAACATTTTCAATTATAATTCCATTGTAGATTAACATTTTAACATGCATAAGCTTAGTGT
Source organism: Rhagoletis zephyria (assembly GCF_001687245.7). Taxonomy (NCBI): domain Eukaryota; kingdom Metazoa; phylum Arthropoda; class Insecta; order Diptera; family Tephritidae; genus Rhagoletis; species Rhagoletis zephyria. Next base: position 61,580 of record NW_016159678.1, read on the forward strand.
TTTTTTATTTTCACAAAATTCGCATGCCAATGCTGAAAAGCTGATAAAAATGGGAAGCAAAATTGAAAATCAATTGAAAGGGAAAAATTGAAAGCAAGTCCATTCAAGCAATAAATAAGAGTGTTTTAGTGAAGAAGTGTGAGAGTATTGAAAATTGAAAGTGGAAAATTGAATGTGTAACGGTCCGGTTAAAGTACAAAACCGTGTATCAACAAAATGCACAACTGCGTATGTGAGGTTGCATAAATTATTTTGTAGAGAGTAAAGACACTCATATTTCAAAATGGTTCTCTTCTTTACAAAGAAATCGCATTTTAGTACGAATGGATAAGGCTTGAGCCATTTTTGTCGTTGTTAACCATTTGACTTTTAATAAAATTATGACATTTCATTAAATTCATGCTGCCTGATCACGAGCAGTAATATTTGTTTTTTAAGCAGAAGATTTCATCAGTCCACTCAAAGATGCCGAATATGATGAACCTGAAAATTAATGCATAATCTCAAAAAGGGGGTTGACGAAACTAGGTTTCAGAACGGATGAAGAAAGTGATCAAAATTATACTTATGCTAATTGCTTATCGGAGGGCGGTCTGCGTAAGCCGAATTCAAGTTTTCTGAATACATTGCAAATTTTAAATTCGAAATTTGTTGAAGTTAATGGTGATACGCTAGCCACAAAGCCTTATTTTTTGTAAAATCTGATGAGAAATTTAAAAGTAAATTTTCACGAATTTCAAGTGAACAAATTTCCCAAATTTATAAAGTAAAAGAAAAATAATTTTTCCCAATTTGTTTTTGTTTTGCATGTTAAGTTATGAAAACAATTTATTCACATGGAATTGGCGATTATAAAAGGATTTATTTGAAAAGAGAGTTCTTTAGAATTAGATTTTTAAATTGCAAGATTGCATACAAAATAAGAAAATGAAAAAATAACAACATAATGCTCTCTTGATTTTTATTATAAAATAAAAAGAACAATTTCAATGAAGTCTCCTTTAACATTACATATTTTATATATTTTTAATGAAAAAGGTGCGAACCACGTAAGTAAAAAAATTACCAAGCACTGATAATGATTTTTCATTTGAAATATTATTAAATTGGTATAAATGTGGGAAAGAAAATACTCCGATTTATTGTTTTAATATTATAAAAGTGGTAAGGCCGTTGAGATTGCTCACAATTTATGAAACTTCAAAAAATTTTATTATCCGTCAAAAGTTGTTTATTGAAACTACCTTCTTTTTTGTATCATAGATCCATGTGTACTATTTAAATTTAAAGAAATAAAAAATTTTAAAAGTTAAGTTTTTGGGATAATTTATATCGCTATCACCACCATTAAGGAATGCTAATGTAATTTTCACACATCCACCTAGTACTTGTATACGTATGTGGGACCCCAAAATAAAATAACTTACGAATGTAAAAAATTAGCAAAAAAAAGTGTTTGCTCTTTATTTAAAGTCTGTTTAAAATATCAAAAAAAAAGNGAAGAAGTGTGAGAGTATTGAAAATTGAAAGTGGAAAATTGAATGTGTAACGGTCCGGTTAAAGTACAAAACCGTGTATCAACAAAATGCACAACTGCGTATGTGAGGTTGCATAAATTATTTTGTAGAGAGTAAAGACACTCATATTTCAAAATGGTTCTCTTCTTTACAAAGAAATCGCATTTTAGTACGAATGGATAAGGCTTGAGCCATTTTTGTCGTTGTTAACCATTTGACTTTTAATAAAATTATGACATTTCATTAAATTCATGCTGCCTGATCACGAGCAGTAATATTTGTTTTTTAAGCAGAAGATTTCATCAGTCCACTCAAAGATGCCGAATATGATGAACCTGAAAATTAATGCATAATCTCAAAAAGGGGGTTGACGAAACTAGGTTTCAGAACGGATGAAGAAAGTGATCAAAATTATACTTATGCTAATTGCTTATCGGAGGGCGGTCTGCGTAAGCCGAATTCAAGTTTTCTGAATACATTGCAAATTTTAAATTCGAAATTTGTTGAAGTTAATGGTGATACGCTAGCCACAAAGCCTTATTTTTTGTAAAATCTGATGAGAAATTTAAAAGTAAATTTTCACGAATTTCAAGTGAACAAATTTCCCAAATTTATAAAGTAAAAGAAAAATAATTTTTCCCAATTTGTTTTTGTTTTGCATGTTAAGTTATGAAAACAATTTATTCACATGGAATTGGCGATTATAAAAGGATTTATTTGAAAAGAGAGTTCTTTAGAATTAGATTTTTAAATTGCAAGATTGCATACAAAATAAGAAAATGAAAAAATAACAACATAATGCTCTCTTGATTTTTATTATAAAATAAAAAGAACAATTTCAATGAAGTCTCCTTTAACATTACATATTTTATATATTTTTAATGAAAAAGGTGCGAACCACGTAAGTAAAAAAATTACCAAGCACTGATAATGATTTTTCATTTGAAATATTATTAAATTGGTATAAATGTGGGAAAGAAAATACTCCGATTTATTGTTTTAATATTATAAAAGTGGTAAGGCCGTTGAGATTGCTCACAATTTATGAAACTTCAAAAAATTTTATTATCCGTCAAAAGTTGTTTATTGAAACTACCTTCTTTTTTGTATCATAGATCCATGTGTACTATTTAAATTTAAAGAAATAAAAAATTTTAAAAGTTAAGTTTTTGGGATAATTTATATCGCTATCACCACCATTAAGGAATGCTAATGTAATTTTCACACATCCACCTAGTACTTGTATACGTATGTGGGACCCCAAAATAAAATAACTTACGAATGTAAAAAATTAGCAAAAAAAAGTGTTTGCTCTTTATTTAAAGTCTGTTTAAAATATCAAAAAAAAAGACTCAGGAAAATCAACTTGTCTTTGTTTTATCTCTAATAATTGAGGAGTTAGATGGAATGAGTTAGATGAACAGAAGCTGCTTCGGTTAAAACTGCTTTCTGAGATATTGGCGTTAAAGTTTTTGATGTGTTATAGCTTTATTGTTGTTGTAGTATTGGAAATAGTTGTCTACTGCGTTAGATTACCAGTATTCGACCATAATTTAACTGTAATAAACGCTTTCGATCGAAAAATATGTTACCTATGATTTTTCTGAGTTACGTTCTTTTTGGAAAAATAAAGGAGATCATATTCTTGTCCAGTGGCCCAAATTATGCAAAAAAAACTCTTTTAAAAAAGTAATTTTCATTTTGTAAAATTGTGTTTTTAAACGAGTAGTATTTAGCATGATAAAAGCATAGCAAGGTAGAACCGTTCTCTCATTTTGTCGGCCATGATTTTTTTTGAAGTTTGCCAGCATTTTAAAATCATATAAAATTGAAAATAAAAAATTGAAATTGTTCGAAATTGTTGTTGCTTGAGATTGAAAATGAAAATGTGTGTGTGAGTTTGTGAGTAAATTTAAAAATTAAAATGTTTGGAAACGTCAGGAATTTTAAAAGTAACTCTCAGCGGTTCTACCTTACTATATTTTTATCATGGTATTTAGTTCCTTCAACCGATGTATTTCAATGTACATACATCATGAAAATTGTGTAGAAAATTCCTCAGGCGCCGAACGCCGTCGCCGCCGCCGCCGATATTTTCGTAACTCGGCGGCGTATACCTCTAGTACAGGTTCACCTACATAGTATTATCGAGTTCGTGGACTCCGTCTTGGTATTCGTCGGAAATGTTATAATCAGGGAACGGATTTCATGGAAATTGCCTTTTTTACCTTCCTCTTATTATCTCGGGATGTAACTATGTAATATTGATGCGCCTAAAAGACGCAGCGATTTCTATTCTCAAGTTACATACCTGATGACAGTACGAATGGCAATTATTATAGGTAGGTTTTAGTTTTTTAAACTATAATTTTATTTCTGCTAAATAGATAGAGTATATTCGATTAAGAATGTCCAAGATTTAGCTTTCCCTGATTCCATATATACACATTTGATGTCGCCTTTTTTTGCCTTTTTTAAGATATTTGCCTTTTTTTTGCCTTTTCTACCTTTAAAAAAGTGATTATAGCATTTACAATTTTTTTTAAGATTAGAAAATATACACATGCCCATGCGGCAGAAGCGCAGGGGCCTCTTGCCAAATTGGTGTTGGAAAAATTCAAAGTCGTTTTCTCAGCTAACGTAGGCTTGGACACAATAAGGGGTGTGGGTAAAATTGTAAAGGGCGAGGAAAACGCCCTCATTCCTGACAATATGAACGTTTCAAACGTTCCATATTTAAATTGGGCTCCACTTGTATCAACTTACGTCGAGCGCACATTTAGTACATTCAAGGCTTTTCTTCGCGAAAATCGAATGAAAATGCTGCCAGAAAACTTCCAAATGTGTCTTGTGGTTCAATGTTACTAAAACTATACAGACTAAAGTTTTATGAGTTAGAAACTCGAAAGGATAAAATAGTCAAAGATTCAAAGTAAAAATTTTTCTTATAATGAAACTAGTTCATAGTTTTTCTCTTTTTACTTGTAATATAAACATTTCCAAATTAAATGTATTTTTTGATTGTTCTTCGCAGTGGCGTAGCCAGGGGCGGGATTTGGGGGGATAGAATTCCCCCCCTTCGTCAGTGAAATGAAACTTTTTATTTTTGAATTAATAACACAATACTATTTTACCCTTCCGATTTATAATTTTTTTATTTCAGACTGATGACAAATTATCTTTTAATGAATATATAAAATTATCGGTTGGTGGATTATGTATTTGAATATTTGCGAAATACACTAGGCCATTTTGCTTAGTTCCCCACAGTGTTTCGAAATAATCTATAATCTATACAAAAACTGTACTTTTCGACTGTAAATTGTATCGACTTTTTAATTTGCTCATATGCATGCATGCATAGATAGATAGAGATGGTATTCACGGGAAAGTTTATGTAGGTACATTTAGATATTTTACACTTTTAACATAAAGGTCAAGGCAGATATTTTAAGATACACTTCTTAACAAACAAATTTTTCTAAGTTATTATGAATGGATAAAAGAGACATCTTCTTTGAATTCAGTACTAAAATTTGACATTTCAAGTTCTTATCAAAACTTTATACATGTTAACTAGATTGGCCATTTATCTTAAAATTATATAATTTTAATTATTTGTTTATAAAAATGCAGTTTACACTTTAACAAAAGCCGTATAAATCCAAGGTATAATCTTTGCGCAACATAAACAAAATCAACAAACTTTCGTAAAGCTTTTTAATTAGATTTCCTATAAATACATATTTTGAGTATGCAGTTTTGTAGCCCGATCAATTCAAATAAAGCGCACGTTTAAAATACATAGCTGCGACTTATCGTTGATTTAAAAAAATTTTTTTTATGAAGGCGTTGCTCATTTTCTTCATTAAAAAAATCGTCGAACATACTTAGATAATATGGAAGAAAATTACCGACATCGTCAAAAATATGCCATACATCAATTGTAAATCACAGCTACTTTAAATTTGCACTTTGTTAGACTAAAATTGAATGAGCTACAAAACTGCAAAATATTAAGAGATAAAATTGAAATAGAAAGCTCGAAATTTTTACGAAAGTTTGTCGATTTTTTTTTAATGTTGTTCAAAGATTGAACTTATTTTCATTTACTGTTTGTTAAGGAACTATATTTTTATAAACAAATACTTCAAAGTAAAATATAATAAAATAAATAGTCAAGTCTAGTCAATATGTGAGTGTCGTAAAGTTATGATATTTAAGAACATCTCTTTCTTAATTAACGACTACACTGTTTCTATATGAAGCTGATTTCAACCTTTTGTTTTAATAAAATTTAGTATCGAAAATATTCTTTCAAAACTTGCCTAGGAATGTGATAAAATGGTTCGTTCAAAACCTTTTTTTCAAAATTTATAAACGCAAAAACGAGAACGCGAAGACTAAAAGAGAATACGAAAATTTCCCGCAGTGAATTTTCAGATTTTTAAAACGGTATAGGAATTTAAATTTTTAAATTTAAATATAGCATGAATACCCCATGGAATAAACGAGTAGATATAAAATATATAACGGTAAAACTGGCACATACATAAATATATGAAAGAATGCACTCAGGCGACGCCTCTAGCCATTGTGTGTCACAAATTTAAGTTATTTATGGAAATTTTTTACATCGGCACCAATTCTTCCAAACTATTGTGCGTTCAACAATGCGGCCTGAACTGTGGCTTTTATTGAACCTGCTTTGTGGAGTATCAATACCTGCATTTCGAAAGGGTGTTATAAGCCAGGGCAAAAGTGGATATGCAGAGTCACCTATGGAAGATAATTATATATGATATTAGTAGGTACATTTTTTTTTTTTGTTATTTCTTTTCTTATTTGTACCTAGCAATCTTGTACATACTTCTGTCTCCATTTTCATACAACGCTTGGAAGTACAATCGTGGCTTGCACCTGCATACCTGCTATTCACGTAGCTTATTCGTTGATTATGGTCACATATCTGAAAATGCAAAGTAATTGCTTTTAGTAATTGAAGAATTTATTAACTTGGATCTTCTGGCATTGCATTAATACTATAATATCGTTTCCTATTGTAATAAAGGCATGCATTTGCTCCACCGGGTTTTAAAATTTTAATGTGGGTGCCGTCTACACACATAACTATTCCAGGAATTCCAGTCATAGCTAGGGTTGTTATGCCCTAATTTATGAATAGAGGACAACTATCAAAAAAACCGGACATTTTCTTTAAAAAGTAGGACTCAAGACTTAAACAATTTTAAATGCACTTTAGTATCAATAAAATCGTACACGAATGAATTAAATAAAGTCACACATGCATGTGTGAGTATATAGTTTACAAATTTCATACATAAATTGATAATCAATTTATTTATAGAGAGAGATTTATATTTCTCAACACTTCCTATTTCATTTAAAATTTTTACATTGCATTGAAGTAAATACTTGTAAAATTCCTGGCAGTCCATATCGAAATTATATTTACATTTAATTATGTGGGATATGGTTTGCGGATCAAACCTGTTTCTTTCAGGTGTCCCCTGCACGTTTATCAACGAAAAAATGCATTCAACATTTGCATTGTGAGCAGGAATACAAAAGGTAAACTGAATTACCTTTTTTATCTCACAACAATTTTCATACATAGCAAAGAAAGTGCACCAAAAGCTGTTAAAATTTAAAGTTTTGTCGTTTATACCTTCCAAAAAAGATTTATAGCAAAGAAACTTTAAAACAAAGTTCTTCATTAATTGACAACCCAAATTTACATAAAAATTCAACCGAAGACTGAATGTCGGACCACGAAACGGAATCAGTGCCTTTGAAATCCATCCAGTCGAATGCATCAAAAATGTTTAACGGTAGGGTCCACGATTTTAAATAATTTATCATTATTTTATAAAAATCGGTTATTTCTTAAAAAAATTAAAGATTTCGAGCTCTCGCTAAGAGTTACATTATTTTGCAAATTTTGTTTAGCTTTTAGTGGCAGAATATTTTGGGCAAGTCTTTGAGTTAAATTGCGAACTATGCAATCTGAAACATTTTTAACTTCAAATATTGAGATATGTCGTTCAATGCTTTCAATACTCGAATGTATTATATTCATTGTGGAATGTGTAATAAACAAGTACGCTTCGCTTAAGGGACATTCAGAAAAAATTTTAATTACTTTCGGCGGATTATTCAAACTTATAAAGTAACTCTTGAGTGGTTCATATAGTTTTAATAAACGCTCTATCGCTGGATATAAACTTAGCCATCTAGTTTTACTGTGATAAAGTAATTTAACGTATTCCACCTCAGGTTGTAGACAGAAATCTTTTAAAGACTCAGTTCTAACTGTAAAAACCGAGAAATAATTATATATTTTTAAAATGATTATGTACAGTATTATTTACAACATGAGCTGGACATCCAATACCATTCAGTTCAGTCTATTTTTTCAATTTTACCTTGTCTATCTCTTCCACCAAAATGTGTGTTGCAATTGTCGCCACTAAAAGCAGCGTTTAAAAAACTTAAGTCGAAGTAGCATAAGTAATTAAATTTTCCCTTCTCACTGCTTCGACTTATTTCAACTGATCAAACTTACTTATTGCTTGAGCTTACGCTCATGAGACAAGACGACGCACAGTGGTCAATAAATGGGATTTAATGTTCATAATTTACTGGAGCCTTCATTTCTCAACCAATTTGAATTTTTTTTTTGTTAGTGAAAGCTAATAAAATTTGCAAGAGACTAGTTGAGCCCAATTTTCGAATTTTTATTTGTTTGTATTAAATTTTTTAGTGCAAAGTGCAGAAAATGCGGAAATTTTGAAGAAGACCGATTCTCCTGTTCCAGCTAATAAAAGTTTCATAATAAAAACTATTTAAAAACAATTGTAGGGTTCTCCCAAAACAAAAAAAATAAAAAGTAATAATTTGAAATGTTATAAAAAAATGTTTACCAAAAGTAATTTTTTTGTTTTTAGTTTTTATAAAAAATTTTTGTATGCAGTTTTATAGATTACTAAATTTTAGTATAATAAGTGCAAGGTGTAAGTCGCTAAGAGTTCGCGTTGATTTTTAATAACATAACAAACGCTTTTACTTCCCATTTAGCATGCAGATGTGCTCGAAATGTTAGCAAAAAAATTAATAAAAATCAACGCGAATAAAATGGTATTATACTGTTGCGATGAGAGTTTTTTGATTTGTGGTGTCCACATTGCTTAGTACAAATTGTTCAACTTTTGGGAAAGCATCGTCTTATGGTCTGATTATGCATGCTTCGCATAACTTCGCACAACTTCGCATAAACTTCAAACTGTAATTTCGTCTGTACTTTGTATGTATTTTGTATGTATTCCGTTACCCATAAATTAGCAGAGCTTTTAAAAACTTAGCGATCTGTTGAGTTTAGATTTTGCTTCACATTTTCTAAAGTTACATTTTTATTGCACTGGTACAAATGGTTGTGCGAAGTTATGCGAAGTATGCATAATCAGACCTTTACTCGTACTAATTGTGAAGCATATTCATAGTCGAAATAAAGTCGATGCAACTTTTTTGGTAGATATTCTATTGAAAATTATGTCAAAAAGCTGCAATTATGTATAGAATCGGTATTGGGTACCGAAACGGAACTATTGCGCGTACTAACAATACACGATGGGTTTCAATTGCAGCTGAGTACAAACCAAAGGAGTTTTTTGTTCTTTTGTTCATTGCGTAGTTAGGATTGTAGTAAAGATACTCAGGGTTGTTAAGGTTACCTATGCGGATATTTCTATGCATTAATTGATGCTTTTTCCCCAAACTGACCACATCGTTAACTATGCAGAAATACATATGTATGTATGTATGTAGAATGTAAGCTAAGGTTTTTTCCCCGAGATTCTTTTTAACGCATAATTTGTAATCGAAATAACGCAGTGCGCAATGCAGTTTTGCCTGATTTTCACAAGCACTTGCAAACAGCGTTATGTGAATGGAAAGCCATAAATTTGAAAAAAAAACGATTACGACAACAAATAACATTTAAATTGAATCTTTTTTATCATTACTTGAAAATTTGGACAAATAAGAGCCTTATAAAATTTTAACATAACATAACATGTCATAAGATAAGATATTTCAGCACATTGAAGGGAAATATTTCGACTGAAAATTTAATCGCTAGGTGGCGCTGAGGTCGGGATATTCTTAAAAATTTCATTTACTTACTGATTTGGCTCATATTTAGAAAACAATTTAGCCAATTTAAAAGAAATATTTGGACTTGAAACTTACACGATAGGTGGCCCTGTGGCCGAGACATCTCCAAAAATTGTTTTGCGCTAAGAGAAGGATATATCTGCTATATATTTGCGGAAGTATGTATGTATGTATGTATGTGCCAGGTTGCAGCCTAAACGGACGGACAGAATCGAGCAAAATTTTGACAGAGTATTGCCATGACACCTGGGCCTATAATAGGGTAAACAAATTGGGATTCGACAAGGGGGCGTGGCACCCCCATAGGCGTGAAATTTTTAATCAGCCATAACGTCGAAACTATAAGTCACATGAACTTGAAATTTGGTATGCAGTCATATATATGGTAGGTGCTTACAGTAGAGTATATATAAATGACTTTGTAAAAGCGGGCGTGGCACATCCCATAGGCGTGAAATTTGTTATCAATCATAACTTCGGAACCATAGGTAACATGAAGTTGAAATTTGGTATACAGTCATATATATGGTAGGTGCTTATAGTATGGTATAAATAAATGGGTTTTCAGAAGTGGGCGTGGTACATCCAATAGGCGTGGAATATTTTATCAGCTATAAATCCGAAACTATAAGTCATATGAACTTGAAATTTGTTAATCAGTCATACATATGGTAGGTGGCTTATAGTAGGGTATATATGAATGAGGTTGTAAAAGTGGGCGTGGCACATCCCATAGGAATATTTTATCAGCTATAACTCCGGAACTATAAGCCACATGAACTTGAAATTCGGTATGCAGACATAACTATGGTAGGTGCTTACAGTAAAGTATATATAAAGGGTTTGTAAAAGGGGGCGTGGCACATCCCATAGGCGTGGAAATTTTTATCAGCTATAATTTCACAACCATCAGTCGCATGAAATTGAAATTAGGTATGCAGACATATCTGCGGTAGGTGCTTGCAGTAGGCTATATATACATGAGTTTGTAAAAATGGGCGTGGCACATCCCATAGGCGTGGACCCTTTTATCAACTATAACTTGGGAACCATAAGTCCCAAGAACTTGAAATTTGGTGTGCAGGCATATCTACGGTAGGCGCTTTAAGTAAGGCATATATAACTGAGTGGAACATCCCATAGACGTGGAAAATTCGGTATCATATGTCATATGAAATTGAAATTTGGTACGCAGACGTATCTTTAGTAGGTGCTTATATTAGGCTATATATAAGTGAGTTTCTGAAAGGGGGAGCGGCAAGTCCCATGACCTGGAATGTTTTATCAGCTATAACTGCGGAGCTATAAGTCGCTTGAACTTGAAATTTCGTACGCAGCCATTTTAATGATAGGTACTTATATTAGGGTATATATAAATGAGTTTGGAAAAGAGTGCATGGCATATCCAATAGGCATGGAATTTTTTATCAGCTATAACTTCGGAACTATAAGTCCCACGAACTTGAAATTTAGTACGCAGATCAGGGAACTGCAATTATTCGTGTTTTTAAGTAATTGGTTGAATAACACAAGAAATAGTGTTAGTGGATATTATTCAATGCAGAATATTCACACATATGTACTAACACTATTTTACGCTCGGCACACAAAGCGAGAGCATGTACAATGACCAAGTTCTCTGTTGATATGCATTGCTATAGTGCGCAATTCTCTCATTGAGCCATTAAACAAATTAGATATACCGAAACTCTGTCTTAGTTAGGGCCAAATTCACAGTGCGTAGTTAACTCAGAATCGGTAGTTAACTACAGATTTTCAGTACAAAATTTTGTAGTTAACTGCCGATTCTGAGTTAACTACGCACTGTGAATTTGGCCCTTAGTGTGAAGTGCGGATGTGTTTTTTTTGCGCTCCTGTGTTTGAATAAAAAAAAATATCGAAATTTGAATCTCGTTTTATCTGGCCTAGTCCAATGAGACTGACTCTATTTGTTGCATCTTTTCAAACAAAGTTCATGTGAAAGTCATAATTTAATTTATTAAATAATCAACATGCCTTGTGTTTGCGCTCAAAAAGTTGATCGCAACCAAGCGAAAGTACAATGCAATAATTGTAACGAGTTCTACCACATCAACTGTGTTGGTCTTTCGCTTGCCGATCTGGATTTTTTCATGGACTCTGACAACAAATACATGTGGTAAAATTGCGCGGGTATTCGCCGAAAATCTCTTCACTCTCCCCCACCTGCCGCTAACCATCAAGTGGTGGACATTTCGAAGTCTGCAACGTTTTCTAAGTCACCTATTCCCGCTCATATCGCCAATATCTCCAACTCTACTCATCAACAACAGCTGTCAAAGTCATCGACTACGGCTTCTAATAATAGTGCTAAAGAATCGCAACAACAATTGCCTATTCTACCTACTAGTCTTAGTGAGCTTAAAGCAATTAGAGCTGATCAAGTTCGTGTATTCGCTGAGATTAGTGCTTTCCATACAGACAAAAAACTTTTAACCGATGAAACAACTAAACTGCATGCTGAGTTAATAGCCTTGCGTAAACTGCACATTGAAGATGAACTCGTTGCCCTTGCATCACTCTCTGCTGAGATTAGTGAACTTCGCCAAAATGCCTCTCACTGTAAGTGCCCTCGCTCAGTCAATTCAATCGACCAGAGTTTTTCTGCTGCTGACCAGACGAATGTCATGGCAGCTGCCGCTCAAACAACTGCCGCTCACACAATAAAGCAAATTAGTGGTACTGTTTCTTCCGTTTCTTCAGTGGCCGACGCCGCCTCTCCGCCTTCTGGCTCTCCAGCTTCTACTAATGCTGCTGCCTTACGCAATGGAAACGCTACCTGTAATGCATGTCGACTCTGCTTTTGGTGATGCTGGAACTACGGTATCACATTCATCTGCCATTTCTACCACTACAGTCGCTGCTGCAATGCCAGTTGCGGTTAACATTGGATCTACACTACAAACGTCATCTGCACTGAATTATTTCTCTGCTACTGCTGTTAATAACAGGTTAGCGACTTCTGTAGCTTCTAACATGACTTCTAGTATTACACTGGCTCCTAAAATGGCTAGTTCTCAGTTCTCTAATATGTCTACCACTGGTACACTGCCTGTTGATGCTAATTCTCCTATGGCTGCTGCTAGTCGGAATGACTGGATTACTGTGCGTCGTAATGGTGCCCACCGGAGTAGAAATATTGTATATGGTCGCAATGAAAATGCCGAACTCGAAGTAGTCGAAAAAAAGCAGTGGGTACATTTATCCTCTTTTAAGAACACCGTCTCTGAACCAAATATAATCGCATATGTTTCAAAATATGCTGGTATCGACAGCAAGTATCTTGCCTGTTATAAACTTTCTTTATAAGGTGTCTCTGTTGATTCTCTTGAAAGCGTTAATTTCAAGCTCGGTGTCTCAACAGCTTACTACGACAAGTATCTTAACCCTAATGTCTGGCCGTCTAATATAAATGTTCGACCTTTTCGGTTTTTTCGGAAAGAATCTAAGTCAGACAAGGAAAGCTAGCACGATATGTTCTGAAACTAGTTGCTGTGACTCTTCTTTGAAAATCTATTTCCAAAACATGGGTGGTATGCGCACGAAATCTAAAGAAATTTACTTAGCATCATCGAATGGATTATGATGTATTTATGTTCGTCGAAACTTGGCTCAATAGCGACTTCTTCGACGAAGAGTTCATCGATCCAAAACTATTTAAAACGTACCCCAGGGATAGAGATTTTGTGAAGTCGGGTCACCTCAAAGGTGGTGGTGTGTTAATCGCGCTAAAGCGTTGCTTACGTTCTTCAGCCTATCAACTTTTGCATCGTGATTCTTTAATCGATCAGCTATGCGTAAGCGTTTATGGCTCCTTTGGCACTACATATATTTGCGTATCATATATACCACCCAGTAGATCTGATAGCTTATATAATTCTCATATTGAAAATATAGTTGATCTCTGCGACACTAATATGGATTCCCACTTTTGTATTATTGGTGGATTTACTGAATAATGGTATTTTGACACCTACTAACGTCATGCGATCTAACGAAATTAATTTTATTGATAGTCTGTTAAGTTGTAACCTTATTCAAATTAATTGTTTATTTAATTTGCTATCTAAGATGCTCGATCTAGTATTGTTATTTCTTTAAAATTTTTTGATGTAATCTCTATTCCGAGCAATTCGTTACTTCCGCTTTTAGTTTTCGGATTACCAACTTCTGTGAGTTGAATAATGCACTTAGCGAATTTAACTGGGCTAATATTCTTTCAACAAATGATGTGAGCTTATGTTTTGATACTTTCTTGTCTAAGTTGACAGAGGTTGCTTCCATTAAAGTGCCTCCTCTTCCTCCTAGACTTCATAAATTACCATGGCATAACACTACTCTAAAAAATTTGAAGAATAAACGTTATAAATATCATAAACTGTATAAGGTCAACTCTGCGAATGCTGTTCTCAGGGATCAGTATATGAATAACGTTAATCAATTTAATGTGCTGGATAAGTTTCTTTATAATCGTTATATTGGTAAACTGGAATCTGAGCTTAAAGTAAATCCTAAGGCTTTTTGGAATTTTATTCGCTCTAAGCGTGGGTCTTCTAACATACCGGCTTGTATGTGCCTTAATGGTAAATTATCTCAATCTTTGCCTGACACAGTTGAATTCTTTGCTGAGTTCTTCAAATCAAACTTTGATAGTGAGGCTGATAACCCGAATAACTCTCACGCTCGCTCGAAATTATCCGAACGCATTGGCTTTGGTTCCCTCACAATCACAGAATTGGATGTTAGCACTTCTATGTCCACGCTTAAACCTTCGCTAAAATGCGATAGTGATGGGCTCTGCGCCTATGTTATGTCGCATTGCAGTTCATCTTTATGTGTTCCTTTATGTCATATATTTATTTTGTCTCTGTCTTCTGGCACTTTCATTGATAGATAGAAGACTGCATCAATTACTCCAGTATTCAAATCTGGCAATAAAAATGACATCGCTAATTATAGGCCTATTGCTAAACTCACAGTTTATTCTAAGCTATTCGAAAAAATTATAAAGGAGAAATTATCTTTCGTTACCAAGAGCATTGTTGAGCCGCACCAACACGGGTTTGTTGTCGGGCGTTCTACTGTTACTAACTTGGCATCTTTCTTTGAATTCTGTGTATCAGCTTTCAAAGATGGTACTCAGGTGGATACCATTTATACAGATTTTTCGAAGGCCTTTGATAAGGTGTCGCACGCAACCTTAATATATAAACTTCAGTCTATCGGCTTTCATTCTGCCTTTCTACAATGGTTAAAATCTTATCTGTCTAATAGGACCTTGTTTGTTGAAGTCGAAAACTGTAAATCCCACCCTTTTGTGGCAACGTCGGGTGTTCCCCAAGGCAG